>NW_018253399.1:35477-43085 GCF_001263595.1 Phalaenopsis equestris
TCATGAAATCAAATGATGTGATTCTCTCAATGTTGTAGAAATCATAGCCCTTTTGGAACATATGTTTCTCAACACATTTTAACATTTCAATTGATCATATTGAAAAGTAAATGAAGATCGGAGTTTAAATCATCACAAATTATTGACATTTAAAACCGTATAAAACAAAATCAATTCTTCACAAAACCAAATCTCAAAGTAGGGAGAAGGATAAAGATGACTACTCAGAATTCATAGAAGGATACGACAAAACATAGATTTCATTAATTAAAAAAAGTTTACAATATAAAGAAAATAAGAGACACAACTTATATGACAATCTTTCTCAATAAAATCCCTAGAAGTTCTCTTCAAGTCTTTCTCTCTTTACAAGCACTCTCAATCTCTCCTAGAAATGTAATGAAGAAGAAATTTGTCTCCTTCCCTCTCCTCTTACAATCCTTGACAAAAATATCCAACCCCTAAACTTTCTCTCTCTCTCTCTCTTCCTTCTTCTCAATCTCATGCCACACACACACACACACACACACACACACACACACACACCCCCCCCTAAACTCCTCTTCAAGCCTTAGACCTTCCTCTCTTTTATAAAAGGTCGCCTCCCTCCAAAAAGAATTCAAAATTCCCTCCACATATTTATCCAAAAGTTAACTTTTTTGAATTCAAAATACATGTCCACTGATCCAAGAGACATATCCCTTCGAAAAACAATCTTCCAAAGTATTTAGATGCATTGAAACACTCCAAGGAGTGTTTAGAGCAAGCGTCCCTTTGAAAATTCATGCAAAAACTCATCCCAAACCTCCTTAATCCGCAAAAAGTCATCTCCAGTGCATCCATTGCCAAATCAGTGCATCATGCACCAGTTCTCTGGATTTTGGTGCATCATGTGCAGGTTTGGTGCATCATGCGCCACCGTGCAACAACTGCACTGTTTTGCTCCGTTTGGCTCCGTTTCGCCTCATTTCAGTTGTGTTTCACTCCTAACAAATATACCTACAAAATAAGTATGAAAACAACCTTTATTTCAAGTGTAATTTCATTCAATAATATGTGAGAAGTGTAATATAGATTAAGCATAGAAAGACATAACGAAGTGTGTCAAGTCAAAATTTTCTTTCTTGCTCGTTTTTACTCCAAAATGTACCATTTTTCTTCATTTTCTCCAAAATTCTATTTCTTGTACCCAAAAAAAATATACAAAATACCTTCCTTTAAAGTATAATATCGTTAAAAATCATTAAAATTGAGCATAAAATATATATGAAAAAGTAGGTAATTTTTAGGCGTGTCAGGCAGCTCTGATCTTAAGGAACTCTCCAAACAGTTTTTTCATAATTTTTTTATTTATATTTTAATTTATACAACTATTTTAAGTCAAAATCCTTATTTACTTAGAGAATACATTTTTATATTAAACTTATTTTTAATGGCTCTAAAATTTTTACAGGGACTTCCTAAGGTTATTTTCTTTAATTTGAGTTATTTTGGTGAATTTTTGAGTTATTTAATATTTTTCTTATTTTTGGTATTTTTCTTAATTCAAAAATAGAAAAAAATAGATTCTAAACTTTTGAATTTTGATTTTGATTTTTCTAAGTTCCTCTACCAAGCCATTTTTTGTAATTTTTTTATTTATACTTTATTTTTATAATTAATTTAAGCAAAATAAGGGTGATCTACTTTGAAAATTAGGGTTTCTAATGTTAGAGTTGCTCTCTGACCTTGAAAAAATTAGAGGACACCCCTATGCATGTGAGGAATGAAATTTCCAAATTTCACATTTTTATGATTAATATTTAATTATTTATGATTTAAAGAAGTTTTAGATTATTTAATTAATTAAAAGAATAAATATTAAGCAAATATTTTTATTTTTTGGCCCACATTGTTCTCTTCTTTCCACTGAATACAGGGGTATTTTTCTTTTATTTATAACAATTTTCTATACCAAGTTATGAGTTTTTGAAATTTCTATAATTATTTAAATCAGAAATACCCTAATTTCATACTTATCCGCGTTGATGCCATCGCATCCTCGTACTTGTTGAGCTTTCCACACAGCTCTCTTTAATTCTACACCACCATCCATGTAGTTGCTGACTCTACCCTGTGTTCACGGTCCATTCCGTTGTCCGACCGCATTTGAGTTGTCCGTTCGATACATGCCCGAAGGGACGACATCCTTTCATCAACCTCAGGAGATCTAACCTGAGAACTACTCATCTTCTAACCTTAAGATCTCGCTCAATACTCAACCAAATTAAGTGAGGATTGTTCCTAAAGCTTCATCTAGGCGAGATGAACCTATCTGTATGGTTACATACATATCAATACAAATTTTTTTCATAAAGTTTCAAACCGAGCACAAAATTAGGGATTTTGTCCATATTTTTTTCCAAGAGGTGTAGCTTCAATTGGATTGTTTTTTAGCTTCACCTTGAGTCCACAAACGTCCTTCAAGTGTCGCTTTGCTCTACTGTTGGGCCTATGCATGACTTCAATTGGAGGGTGGATCGGGTTTGGTCTAGGACTATGTTAGGGTGCTCAGGAGAGAGGGGTTTTGATTGAATAGGAAAGTCTCCTTAAGCTCTTATGAAGCTTTTGGAGTAATCAATTTAGAGTTATGGTGGACTTGGTGGTATGGTAGTGAAATGGCGTAATTTTTAAGTTTAAAATTAGGGCTAAGCAGCAAGGGAGAAGGCTAGAAAGTGGTGGGATGAACTTCTTAAGGTTGCTAGACAGTCTGGAAAAAATTTGGCAGGGCGTCGCTAAAGTCTTAGTACTTCTCTTCATTTGGCTATGAGGGGTGCATAATTTATATCCATGGCCATGGTGGCCAATAGGGCAAGCTAGGGGTGGCCAAGATGAAGCTTAGGTGGAGTAGAGAGAGGCTTCATCGTCTAATGGGAGTGAGCCAAGTTAGGGAGTCCCAATTTTTGGTTTGAACCATTGAGGGGCTCTCAGGCTTGGTGTTTCTGACAGCTAGGGTGGCCGGCCAGGGAATGTGTGGTAACCTCCAAACTGAGGTAGGATAGGGAGGTTCTGAAGTCAAGTAAATTTAGTCCAAAGATGGTTCATGGCCAAGATCCAAGAGGGAAATGAGGTTTGGGCTTAGTTTGACTTGGGTTGGGTTGAACCCCTTGGTCAAGTGGCTAGCTCAAGGTCAAGGTAGCTAAAGTGATTGGCATGACTGCAAGGGAGGTTTGAGTGGGTTTAGATGGCTAGTTTGAGCATGGGGAAAAAGGCTTGGATTATCATGAGGAGGGCATGACTTGTGTGAGGAGGAAAAGGCCTTCTTCAAATTTTGGAAAAGTTGACTTGCATGGAGCCTATGGATGGTTTAATGGGTCATGTAATGCCATGCATGATATCATAAATAAATTTCATGAAAAGGGAAATTTTGATTTTTATGAATTTTGGGGGAAAATACCATGCTACCAAATTTGGGAAAAAATTCAAATGTATGTATGATATGATGCCATGATGCATGGTTTCATTAATAGGATGAAGAGGGAAAAAAATTTGCCATGTGAGCTTGGATTTGGGCTTTTCAAATTAATCAGTCAAGCTTTTGGAAAGGCATGTGGAAATGGGCTTTTTAAATCTTCATATGACGATGGGATTTGAAAATACATGAAAATTGATTTTTTTGAAATTAATCATAGACTAAATCAAATGGGTTTTGAATTTGAGTAACATTGGATTGGAATTTTGAAATTGAGTAGGCTGGAAGTGAATTGGGTGAAATATGGGGTCTTTGGATTTTAGGGGAAATTTTGGTAATTTTGGTGGATTTAGGTAAATTGGGTCAATTTAAGAATTTTGTGGAGGTTTAGGATCAATTTGGAATTGTTGTGATATGATCATGGAATTTTGGTGGAATTTGGCAATTTTGTGCAAAGGGGGGTACTTTGGAAGTTTTGGGGGAAATTGGGGTATTTTGGACAATTTGAATAGTTTGAAGTGGTTTGACATGTTTTTGGTGAGAATTTGAGAAGTTGGGCATTTTTAGAATTTTTGGGTTCCAGGGGTATTTTAGTAATTTTGTAGAACATTGGAGGTAGAAGGCCTAAATTGGATGTTTAGGTGGAATTGGAGGTCATTGAACATGCTAATAATGATGTTACCCCTCTGGTATCATGAGGCCAATGGGAGAGCTCATTTTGGATCTTCCATGTGTTGGTCCTAACCACCCAACACAAAGGCTAAGGGCTTGGGGACCACCCACATGAGTTTCCAAAAAAAGTGGGGAAAAAGGTCAAATGTAAATTAATTTAAGGTTTGGAGATGTTTGGGGTTTGTGATAAGTTCAAGTGTTTCTGAAGCATGACCAAAACCAAGCCACCCAAGGCTAAACATAAGTCCTAACAATCCTATGGGAATTCTCTCTTAGCTTGCCCATATTGGTTCCAACCTTCTAAGCGCTAGAGGTTAGAACTATACATGTGAAACTCCATAAAGGAGGGATTCCATCATTAAGCTTCTAGGATAGTCTATAGGAAGATTCTATGGCTAGATCCTAGGTTTCTAAAGAAGATAAACTAAACCTCACCAAAAAAATGAGGTTAGCATAAAGGTGATGCTCCTCCAGAAGAAAACATCACAGTCCTTGTGATGCAAAGGCCCTAGGATCATCAAGACGTTGAATCATATGCTCTACAGTTTGTACAACTGATACAGTTACGGATCTTTTCAGAGGAAGAATTAGAAAGATTTTAGGATGTCTGTCAAAAAAGTTTTAAACATGTTTAGCTGATATATGGATAATAGGTCAATATTCTCAAAGGTTTGGAATTGTACATTAATGTCTTTTCGGAGCACAAGAAAAAAAGGATAGTAGACTATGTGTTCTGCCTTAGGAACTTGGGTCGTGCAGGCCATTTCAGGAGGAAAACATATTTTAAGCTGCAGAAATGGATGTGAGGAAAGGGATGAATTACTATTCAGTGTGGTTATTGTTATAACTTTGCGGTTGACAAGAAAGGGACTCCCCCAGGCATCCTAAGACGTGATGAAGTGGATCTGATGCATTCCGTGATAAACAAGATGATGAAAAGAATGGTTTCCTTGAACGTTCTACTAGCGAACCGTGTCCCCAACAACTGCATCATCAATTTTTTTGAGGAAAGGGATTACATTCCACTCCACATAGATCACCATGATTTTGATAGACCCTTGTACACAGTATCCTTCATCAGCAAACGCAACATAATGTTTGGAAAGGATCTGGATATTGCCAAAATTTTGAGGACTAGTAGAGATCCCCTTGCCTGTAGGGTCTGTTCTAGTACGTAAAGGGAATGGATTTGACTTGTCAAGGAATTGCATTCCAGGTGTGCTAAGAAGAAGGTTTTTCATCCATTTTAGGAGAATGGATGACAACAAGGTGCCAAATTGACATCATCCTGAGCCGGATCTCAAAGGACTCCAACCTTTGGAGTCGTGAGTCAACACACCTCTAAGCGTGCATGAAAGGACTTTTTGTCTTGAAGTATGCCTTAAGAGGAGGGTTGGTCTCCACAATTCCAAACAACCGGGGTAGATACAACAAATGACACAAAGATAGAGATAGCTTATTGGAGGTAGATGTTATTTGTATCCTTTTCATGATAAACACCAGACAACATTATCAGATTGTACTTTTAATGTATCAGATTTTTAGAAGAGTAACAAAGTTTATTTTTGCACCATGTGCGATCAATTCAATGTCGTTGGACAAAATCCTGGATTTGGTCCTACAAATACTAATGAACAAAGAATGATATAAAAAAATATGTACAAAAAAGAATAATAACACATATATGGTAATAAATTCACACAAAACACTTTTCAAAATTGGAAAACTTGAAGCACTTTCACTAAGTAGGAAATCTCAACATCTCTACACACAAAATTTGTACACTCACAAAATCTGTGCACCCACAGATGTCCACACAAATTTACACTTTTCCCATTTAGCAAAGTTTCACACATCCACAAATTCCCACCGCTCTATCACTTGACAACTTTTAATCACCTTTCACTTACACTTAGGTTGGAATACCACATTTTTGGACCTTCCTTCCCAACGGAGGGCAATTCTCCACCTCTTAGGTCGGGATACTAAATTCGCTGAGATCTCCTTTCCTAATGTGCAATTCTCCAAATCTTAGGTCAGTACAATAAATCCTCAAGGATCTCCCTTTCTAATGTGAAACTCCTCACCTCTTAGGTTGAGATACTAAATTCTCTAGGATCTCCATTTCTTAATGTGCAATTCTTGTCCTGTTAGGTCAGGATACAAAATCCTCCAAAATTCTCTTACGTCCTGATATCAAATCCTTTGGGTTCTCCCTTCTTAATGTGCAATTCTCCACCTCTTGGGTTGAGATACCAAATCCTTAGGGATCTCCCTTCCTAATCTGAAATTCTCCACCTCTTAGGTCAGCATACTAAATCCTTTAGGATCTCCCTTCTTAATATGCAATTCTCCACCTCTTAGGTTGGGATACCAAATCCTCCAGGATCTCCTTTCCGAATGGGAAATTCTCCACCTCTTAGGATACCAAATCTTTTAGAATTTCCCTTCATAATGTGCAATTCTTCACCTCTTAGGTTAGGATACAAAATTTTCCAAGATCTCCCTTTCTAATGTGCAATTCTCCAGCTCTTAGGTGGGGATACCAAATTCTCCGGAATCTTTTCCTCATATGCAATTCTTCACCTCTTAGGTTTGGATACCAAATCCTTTGGGTTCTTCCTTCCTAATATGCAATTCAGGATACCAAATCCTCCAGGATCTCCCTTTCTAATGTGAAATTCTCCAGCTCTTAGGTGGGGATACCAAATTCTCAGGATACAAAATTTTCCAAGATCTCCCTTTCTAATGTGCAATTCTCCAGCTCTTAGGTGGGGATACCAAATTCTCCGGAATCTTTTCCTAATATGCAATTCTTCACCTCTTAGGTTTGGATACCAAATCCTCTGGGTTCTTCCTTCCTAATATGCAATTTTCCACCTCTTAGGTCAGGATATTAAGTCCTCCGGGGCCTCCCTTCCTAATGTGACACTCCTTCACTATCTTGGGTTGGAATACCAATTCTCTGGACCTTCCTTCCCAACAGTGCAATCTCCATTTTTGCTACTTTTCCTTGATCGGTCTTTGAGTTGGATGTGAGCCCATATGCTTTCCATCTCAACCCAATCCCCTCATTTACCTAAATTTGAAATTTTTGTGACACAAAATCAAAGTCAAAATAAAAATTAACACAAATTAAATCAAATTCAACCCAACTATCAGATTCTCAACAAGAAATCTGATGGTTGTTCCTCTAAATTCATAAAACACCCCTCCATAAAAGTAAAAGAACAAAAATCATGGCACAAACTTCAGAATCTTATTTCAAGTTTGAAAATTTAAATTCACAACTATGATTTGAAAATTGTGCCTACTAATTCCCCAGCGAAAACCTTTCTGACTTCTTTAATTTGAGCCTATTTTGCTCAAATTTGATGTTTCTTCCTATTCTTTGGACCATTCTAAGTGTGAGGGCTTAGACGGTTGTGTTGGTTTTTTTCAGTGCTTCAGTCAATACCAATACATGTGGTGTGCTTGTCCAACAC
>NW_018253400.1:0-1218 GCF_001263595.1 Phalaenopsis equestris
CCTATGGGAAAATTCCTTGTAGAAAAAACATAATATTTCAAGTATGGGAGAAAATTTTCCTTCATTTTTCATTGGTCTCTTAGGGAGTTAAGCCACCAATCCAAAAATAGACAGAAGAGCTCTCTTTCAACAAAGAAAAAAAGCCTCAAAAGAGAAGGGAAGAAAGTTAGAGTGCATGATCATATTTTATTTTTTCTTCAATTTTTCCATCATACATTGCTTGTTGATAAAGTTGCTTCTTCCATCATTCCTTCATCACACAAGTGAAGGAGAGTCAAAGTTTGAAGAACTTCTTGGAGGAGTAAAAGGAGACCCTTGTACATATCTCTAACTCTCTTCATCTTCTTCATTTTACTCTTTTTCTTTCCTTCCTCTTTGCTTCTCCTTTTATAAATAAGAGGTATTCTGATCCCAAGAATATAGTTGTGTAAAAATTATAAAGCTTATAATGAAGAAATTTAAGTAATTAATATTGAGATTCTACGTAAGTATATATATCGTTATCAAGAAATAAATGACTTTCTATTTAAGCCCCAAATATTGATCCCACGGAAAATGTTTGAATTATATGTTTAAATTTTAAATGATAAATTTACTAGAAAATTGAAATGTTTGAATTTTAAATGATAAATTTACTAGAAAATTCACAAAAAGTAAAAAAAAAAATTACTGTCACTAATTTCAAATGTTGAGGTATGATCAAAACTAAATTATTTAATTATTAGCAAAACTGAAAAGTAAAGTTTAAACTGTAACTACTAAACTATTAAACTATGTTAATGTGAAGAAGATTTTTTATGTGAAAATCATCTTTTCCACTAGAATGAGGTTTTAGTGAAATGAGATGAGATAAATGGTTTAATATGTATTATGCCAAATAAGAGCACTTTTAATTCTCTACTTTGATACAGTGTTATAGAAAATCATTGGTTACTCCCAAGTTTAGTCCCTAAATCTGTGGCTAGGGTAGGAGAATACTGACTCCCACTTCAGAGCTCCCACTTCCCTTCATATGAAGGCTAACTCTCGCTTTAGTTTTTAAACACTATGACCGAATTGGGGATGTTAGTCTGTCACCCTAAAGATTCTCCAATTCTACACCCAACAAAGTATATTTTCTTATTTATTTTCACTTAATTCCATGAACGAAATTCTCCTTCATGGAATCAAATGTGATCCTCACTCTATTAAAAAACTCATATTCCATTTTTCGGATCA
>NW_018253400.1:2470-6163 GCF_001263595.1 Phalaenopsis equestris
CCTTTAAGATTTTTAATATTCAAAAAATATATTTTTTTTGCTTAAAATAGAAAACATTGTCTTTTTCTTTTATACTAAATATCTTAATCTCTAAAATTAACCTTTATTATTGAAAATTTTTAGTTAAGTTTACTATATATTTAGAAACATAAATATAGTTATCAAAAGTTAACCCTTAATACCAAAGGTGATGGTAAATTTAATTTTTTTTTGAAAATATAATTAAGTGAGGACAAATAAAATAAAGTTATTTCCTTAAAAAGGAATTTTTCTTCCCCTCCCCAACTTAAATTTTTAAAAGATTTAGCATGAAGAACTAAGAAAATAAAGGGTGAAAGAAAACATTATATACATAAAGAAAAGACATACCTGTTGAAGGTTCTGATTTTGAAACATAATTCTGAAATACTGCAGGTGCTAATATGAAAAGCTACAAGACTTAAAATATTAAATTGCAGATAATACATATAAATTCTGTTGAGAAAGAGTTAATTGCACTAAATTTATACTGAAACTAATAACATAACTAAACTAAATTTCAGAAATGAAGACAGTTTTACAAACTACAGTTCACAACACAACATAATAACAAAACAAAGTCTTACAATCTAACAACAAAAGACTCAACAATATAATAAAAATAAGCAACACAATAACAAAGTGCAATCAAACATACACTAAAAGAAAGATCACCAATCATCATCAACTTCTTCTTCATGTACATCCAATCTCTGCCGTTGATATGGAGTAAAAATAGGGTGTGTAAGAAAGGAAACTGAATTGAATGATAACCCTTCATGTATCTCACCATAACATCATCATAAGCAGCATCATATTCGAACTTTTGTCGAATCAAATCATCTGTGTGAGCATTTATGACATCCATGTTTTGTATTCTATGATCCATTCTTAAGATATCTTCCTGCCGAATCATCATCTGGTCCAATAATAGATCTCGAAGAGTAGAAGTAGAGGTCCTAAAAGTAGAAGAAATATCCATAGTCTTAGCTCTAGATCTCAAATCAACATGAGATTCATATGTCTTTATGTTAGCAGGCCCAATAGGTAATAGAGGCTCAATATTCTCCTCATCTAATCTAAAATCAACTCCTAGCTATTCACAGAGTGTAAAAATAAGTGCAAAGTGTGCCAAACCACCAGAGGTCTCTCCCAAATCAATAGATCTAGTGTTCATATAAATAATAAAGCCTACATTTATCCTCATCACCTGCTGAATATAGAAGTTCAGAATGGCTATATCCTTGGTCACCTCACTATGATGATTTGTTGGAATCATTCTTCTAGAAATAAAGTAATGTCAGGCCTTAGATACTATATTAAACAAACATAGAAAGGGGAAAGTTTACCTTAACACCATTTTTGACTTTCCAGGTCCCTTTTCCATCAGTCAGATAAGAAATAATCTCATCCAAGGCCTCATTTGTAGCAGAAAATGATTTATACTGGCATCTAAAAACATCTTCCAACTGATAAAACTCATTAATTTTTCTTGGAGAAAACTCCATCACTTTTCCACGAACAAAAACACAATCGTCAGAAGCTTCCATAAAATTTGCGTAGAATTCCATCACTACACCAATAATTGCATCGACAGTAAAATAACAAAAAATTTCCCACTGACGAGCATTGATCAATCACTTGACTTCTCCACCAGGATTTTAAAATCCCCGATCCAAAATCACTTTTTCATTTTCACGTAGACTATGAAATCGAGCACTAGCCCTGAAGCTGACAAATTTTTGTTCATCATATTCTATTTTTCTTTTTTCCATTTTCTTTCTTCCTTTACTCGTTCTCGGTGCCATAGGAAATCTAAGAAATTTTGATAAAAATTTGAATTAATTCTAAAAATTTCAAAAATCATAATGTAAAACACTTTAAAATTAAATCCACTAAGTAAGAGTTCTTCACCAAATGATTTTTCAAAATCTCTCAAAAATTCCAAAATTTTCGGATCTCGGAAATGTGAGATAAATCCTTGGTGAAAATAAAAAAATTTTAGTTCAAAGTGTAGCTCTTACCTATAGAAGATAAAATTTAAAGTTCCTTCGCCTGGAAATAGCCTCAAATCCGACTAAAATCAAGCCCTAGGTGCAAAAACCGGAAGTTGAACATGAATCAAAGGGTAAAAATGACAGTTTAACATGAAAATCGTGAAATTTAAGGAGTTTTTGCTGTTCTTGAGTCGAGGACGGTTAAGGCCTAAAAATTCCAATTTTTATTTTTTCAAATTTAAATTTCCTTTCAAATTTTCCCAAAGTCTTTTTAGTATTTTTAAACACAAATTTTTATCTAACAATAATTTACCAATAAACATTTTCATAAACAATAACTTTCACAAATAACAACAAACTAACTTTTATATATGAAAATACACTTTTACAAATACGTTTTTCTAATCACACTTTCACACACATAAAGCAAACTAAATTATAATTCAACGTCAAAATCAAGCCACAACACTTTACACAAAACTATACACACAATCAAAGTTTAGAATGTTCTAAAGCAAAAAAAAAAAACTAAATCAAATCCATACAATCACACTAAATACATAAATGTCTTTAAACTAGTAGAGAGTCCAAATTCTTCAGTTATTCTGCCTCTTCTTTAGTGCTTTCTCCTCGTCTAATATCTCTCATATACTGATAATGAACGTACATATTGTAGAAGGGTTGATACTGGAATTGATCAGTCGAATTTTCTTCAATCCATTCTTTCTCTTTAAACATCTGCACTAATCCTGCTTCAAATGTCCCAGTATGATTAAAATTCTCTTTCATCCTCCAATCTTGGTGATCGAAAGGTACTTAAGATCTACCATCGCATTCATAATACTATGAAGTCCTCTTTCAATTTTCTTCAATTTCTTTTCCAAAGCAAGTGAACTTCCAACTATTGGTGGCATCAATGGAGTTGAAGCATGTGATGAATGATCTAGGATAACATCTAGTGCTTCATTCCCATTCCCAACATAATTTTCATCAACAGGAATTATGGGCTCCCATGGTAAAAAAGCTTTTTCCCAACTTTCATATGGAACTTGAGATTGACTACAAAGTAAGAAAATTGTGGAAGGATGCCCAAGTCCATAAATTGGCCCATTCATAATAATACTCATAACAAATTTTAAAATAATAGATCCTATATCAATGGACTTTTTCATTTGAATGTAATAATTTAAAATAGCACTTTCATTGGTGACTCTACTAATCTTCATGATAGGGAGTAATTTTACATAAATTAAGAAATGCCACAACTTTAATATTGGATCAAGTGATGAAGCAGAGAAACTAACATATCCCTCATCTTGCATTTCCCAAATATCACTTTTATCTGTGAGAAAATTATAGACATCTTGCATTAAATCTCTCGTAGGGATAAAATTTGTTTAATGATGGATTGGAACATTTTCTATCATATACAAATCATTGATTCGTGCAGGAGTAAATGGTATAGCCTTACCTCATACAAAGACAACTCCTTGGGTAATTCCATGTAAGTTAACATAGATATCCTTCTGTTGACCTCACTTTTTGTTGAGGTCTAGAAATTTCTGTAGTAGCCTAGGTCTAGCCATAGGACTTTTCTACTGACTAGTCTTAGAAAACTAGAAAAGGTACCCTCACCATTAGAAACTCAAAACTCTTCTCTTTACTCAACTTGAAGTTC
>NW_018253400.1:6300-6574 GCF_001263595.1 Phalaenopsis equestris
TGGCTAAATGACCAAATCACATCAATTGGACTTATAACCATGCCAATTGGCCCAAAGAAATGTTTTATTTGCTTCATAGCAATATTTTACATCAAATTTGACCATAAATTTGCATTGGTAAAACCTTTTGATCATCCAATTTGGTTTAAATCCAAAACCCCAAATTAGCCCCAATATTGGCTAACACTCAAATTGGCATACAATTTTTGTTAAAAATCCTTTGTGAGGTCTTTTGTGATAAAACACAATAATCAATTTGAGTTTAGTCTAAAGC
>NW_018253401.1:0-1471 GCF_001263595.1 Phalaenopsis equestris
TATCTAGGCCCATTGAGGTTGCCAACACCTTTTCCTACCCATGAAAATCATTTAGTTATATACAACTATGAACTATATGATGAAATGTTTTTGAGATTTTGAATCAATTTATTAAAATTCTCCTCTAAAAAACTTTACAGAGGCCCATCAATACATCACTTGTAGTGGAAGAAGAAAATAAAAGTGAGCAGATAACTAAAACATTACTTTTATAGAAAATTTATAGAAAAGTGCATGTAAATGGTTACCAACCGTTGCTAACCATCATGAACAATTGTTACACCAATTATGACCATTGTAGACATCAGTTATAGCTTCTCCAACTAACTGTTGTTGTTGTAGCTATCAACTACAGTTTTAGTAGCCAATTACAACCATTATAGCTACCAACTGCGACTTTTATAGTCAATTAATGCTATTGCAACCACCACCACCACCAACTATTGTTCATTAGTCTGATTATAATTGTTGCAGCAAAGTTACTATTATAAAGTTGTGATTATCAGTTATCTGATTATAATATTGCAATCACCACCACACCATTTAGGTTTTGTTTGAAGTAACTTCATTATTTAGTAAAGTTATCTTCAAAGGCGTGTTAGCGGAACGGAGGAGAAGGTCCTCCGCGGTTCAAAAAGGCGAAAATCTATTATTCTTGCGAATAACTTTGGGAGACGCTCGGCGAGCAATGCTTCACCAAAAGAAACCTTTTGCAAGCCTTAAAGTCCATGGCACTCAACTCAACGAAGATTCAACATCTTATCAAACAAAGCCTTAATAATTCCACCCTCCCCGTGCAATATCATCTTTACCCACTCTTTCTATATAAAGGAAACACTATAACAAGATGAAGAGCTATTGAAAAAGCAATTCAAAATAAAAGGTGCTACTTTTCCATTATGATAGAAGAGATTATTAAAGGAGACTGAAATGTCATTAGCGATGAGAATATTGCTTTGTTTTGAAGTCTACCATGAGTAATTTTCTAAACTGTTAAAGCAAATATGAGAGAATGTCATTTGATGTTTCAATTAATCATGACAAAGTTATTATAGATAAAATTTAATTTAATAAATTTAAAATAAAATTAAGTTGAAAGCATGCATACACTCATTCTAGATATGGATGAAGCTTCGCCCAAATTCTAGTCATGTCATTTGAAAGCATATAACTAAATATACTTGAAAGCTTAAACTTAAATTTTTACATATCTATCATCTTATTTATGCACGAAAAACTTTATTTCACTTCTTAAAAATAAAAATAATTATAATTTAGGCGTGATATAAAATATTTGAGTGGCATAAACATAAAAAAAAATTAGATATTAGATATGTAAATAGAAAAAGATTTGTGTCACCATCAGATCATATATAGGTTAAATTTATAAAATTTACGTTTTAGATATATAAATACATTGAATTTATGGGGTGATTACATCCGAAATATTACTATTTATAAAATCTAACAC
>NW_018253402.1:0-2949 GCF_001263595.1 Phalaenopsis equestris
AGTGAGATAAAAAGGAAAGAGATGAAAGAAAAAAATTCTCCCTCCTAATCTAACTCTTGCTCTCTCCCTTCACACTCTCATTTTCTTTCAAATCACACTATTCTGCTCTTGATCTCTAGACCTTTTTATGTCAAACCCTCTTCTACATTACCTATCTCTCTCACTCTCTTTTTATATCTCAGATATATCATACTTTATGTTCTCTCCTTCTCTCTATCTCCTCATCTCTTTCTCATTCTCTATCGCTCTTCCTCTCTATCACTCTCTTACCATTGCTTATTATCTCTGTCAAATTATTCTCTCATTACAACTCTCCCACCCCCACACAATTCCTCTCTCATACTTCCATCTCTTTCTATCTCAGTCTACTCTTTCTCTCTCTCTTTTAATTTCTTACTCTTTTCTCTTCTATATTTCTCCTCTCTCTCTCCTCTCTCCCTCTCTCTCTTTTCGTTTCTCTGACACCCTCTCCCTCTTTCTCCCTTACTTTCTACCGCTTTCCCTCTTAACATTACTATCTCTCACACTTTCTTCATCGCTCACTCACTCTCTTTCTTAACATTAATATCTCTCACACTCTCTTCATCGCTCACTCACTCTCTTTTCTCTCTCTCTCACCCTTTCAACTCTTTTCCTATCCATTTCTCAGTATTTTTTTCTCTTGCTCCCACACACTCTCACTCTTGCTCTCGCTCTAGCTATCCACTTCTTTTATCTTTCTTTCTCTCATTATCTCTCTCTCCTTCACTTTCCCTCGATCTCTCTATAATCTCTCTATCTCTCTTTCTCCTCTTTCTCTTTTCTTCTCTATCTCCCTATCTCACATTCTTCCTCTTACCTCGTTCTCCACCTCTCTTACGCTCTCTAATATTATTATCCTTCTCCATCTCACTTTACTCTACATCTCATTCTCTTCCTCTCATTCTCTCTCCCACACTATCAATCTCTCTCTCTCGCTCATCTCTCTCTCATTCTATTTATTTCTCTTGTCTCTCTCTTGGCCGAATTCTTCCTCTTTCTACATTACTCTCTTACTTACACTCTTCTCTTTCCCCCTATTTGATACCTCCTATTTTCATTCTTTCATTCTCTCACACTCTCTCTTTAGCACCCCCTCCCTCTCTACTTCTCCCTCTCCCTCTCTCTCATTTTCTCACTATCATTCTCTCTCATAATCCGTTCATGTGTTTCATTATTCTATCTCCCATCTCTCTCTATCTTTCTCTCTAACCCTCCCACCATTTCAAACCCTCATTTTCTCACACTTCTTTATCAGTCTCCTTATCTCTTTACCTTTTTTCCCTCTCACAAACTTAATCTTGCTCTCCCTTTCCCTCTCCATCCATCCCTCCTCTCCCTTGATATTACAAGATAGATATGAGAGAGAGAGATTGGAAGTGAGAGAAAATATTATGAGGATAGAATGAGTGATAGAGGGAGAAGTAAGAGATATAGGCGGATAGAGAGTGAGTGATAGAGAGGAAGGGATCGAGAGAGGATCAGAGAGTGTGTGTGTAAGAGAAAGTGTGAGAAAGAGGGAGAGAGAGGGATTTCTCTTCATATCTTGCTCTATTTGTTATTTCTATCACTCTCTCTCTCCCTTTCTCATGCTCCCCTTCTCACTCTTCTCTCTCTCTCTCTCAATCTCCTCACTGTTTTTCTCTCCGCTTAACCTCTCTATTTCTGTCTTTACTTTTGTCCCTCTCTTATTTACTATTGTTATCCTTCTTCTCCCACTCTCTCACTCTTTTGGCATCCCTCCCTCCCACTTACATTCTACCTCACTCTACCCCCCTCTTTCTTTCTATATCCCTCCCCCTTTCTTGCTCTTTCTCCCTCACAATCACTCTCCCTCTTTCTCTCACTCCTCTTTCTCTCTTTTTCTATCTTGCTCTATCTCACTCTTGATTTGTCTCTCATTTGCTTTCTCCCTATCTCTCTTTTCTCTCCCTCTCCTTCTCCTTCTTCCTCTTTCTCCTCATCACTCTCTCTCCCTCTCACCCCACTCATGCTCTCTCTAGCTCAGAGAGAGAAAGAGACCCTCCATCCCTGCATATCTTTCTTTCCCTCGCTCTATTGCTATATCTCTCTATTATCATTCTCTTTTTCAATCTCACCCCCTCTCATTCTAAATATATCATTTCCCTCCTCTTTCTCTCACTCTCTCTTTTCACTCTTTCTACCTCACTATCTCTTTCTATCTCTTTCTCTCACTCTGTAGCTTTATATATCTCTCTGTCACTCTTTTCTTCTCTAAGTATCCCTCTCTCCTATCTCTCTCACTCACTTTCTAACTCTCTCTCTCCCCATCCATCCCTTTCTTACTCCCATTTCTTTCACCTTGCTCCTTCTGTCCCACTTTCTCTTTCTCACTCTCTCTTACTTTTATTATCTCTCTTATTCTCCCTTTCTCTCTCACACCTCTCTCTATCTCTCTCTAGAACTCTCTATTTCTCTTGCTATCTTTAGAAAGAGACAAAGAGAACAGGTCGGAGAAAAAGAGGGAGGGAAAGAAAGTAGAAGAGAGCATCTCCATATTGAGAGGTAGTAGGAGAGAGAGAAAGGTTATTAGATGGATGGCAAGAGGGAGAGTGATCAAAAGAATTAAAGAGAAAGCACGAGATAATGAAAAGAGATAATAAGAGAGATAGAGCGAGAGGAAGAGGAAGAAGTATGAAGGAGGGAGGGAGGAAAAGGAGGACGGGAGGGTCAATAAGGGAGAAAGAGAAAGTGGGATAGAGATAGAGGGAGTGATAAAGAGAAACTATGATAGAGGTAAGTAGAGTCAAAAGAGTGACAGTACAAGTTGTAGGGAGATAGAGGGAGATAGAGAGAATATTGATTTCACCCTTCTCCTCTGCTAACTTGCTTCTCTCAGTCATTCTCTCTCTCTCAAACTATCAAACAACTCTTTCTCTCCCTCACTATCTATCTCTATATCACTCTTTC
>NW_018253402.1:3808-4559 GCF_001263595.1 Phalaenopsis equestris
GATAGAGAGATAGAGAGATGAGAACAAGAGCAAAAGATAAGAAAGAAAGATTTAGAGAGACAATAGTGAGAGCAAGAAAAAGTGAGTGAAGTTGTAAGAGAGATAAAATGCATGCAAGAGAGATAGATAAAGTGAGAGAGAGAGAGGAATGAAGGAGTCAGGGTGAGAGAGTGGAAGAGAGAGAGATGTGGGGATAGAGAAAATGAGAGCGAGCGAGAGAGTTGGTGGAAGGATAGGTGTGAAAGAGAGATAAAAAGAGGAAAAGAAGGAGCGGAAAGAGAAAATAAAGATAGTGAGAGGTTGAGAGAAAATAGATATAGAGAAAGGTGAGAGGAGAGAGAGATAGAACAAGCAAATGAGAGACAGAAAGAAGGTGAGAGAGGATAAAGAGATGTGCATAAGGAGCCCTTGTTCTTCTTTTATCCTCCTCTCACTCTCGCATTCTTTGACGCTCTCCCTCTTCTCTCACTCTCTCTTATTCTCTCTTATTATCTTTCTCTCATTCACTCTCTCATTGTGACTTCACACTCAAATAATGAGAGCAAGGTAATAGGAGGGACATTGATGGAGGGAGGGATATTAAGAAGTAGAGAAAGGGGCAAGAGGGGATGAGGGAAGAAGAGAGTGGGTTATATCTTCTCCTAGTACTTCTTCTCTCACTCGTTCTAACTTGCCTTCCTCTCTTACTAATTTATTCTCCTCCTTAGTGAGATCAGAAGGAAAGAGATGAGAGAAAAAAATTTTCCCTCCT
>NW_018253403.1:0-6083 GCF_001263595.1 Phalaenopsis equestris
TTTTGTCATCTAAAATTTCTAAAATTTCTAGTTTTTTAAAGTACATATTGCTAACTCCCTATGGGTTCGATATTCAGGGCTTAATCAAAAAGACTTATATTACTTGATAACGATATGTACACTTGCGTAGTATCCCATATTTAAATATTATAACTGTATTCTTATTTTCTTCATAGTGAGGATTTTACCAAGCTTTTGCTTGGGATCAAGTTTTTGGTACTGTTGTAAATGAGGAATCACTATTAAGGAAATTAAGCATGTAATCACATACATCACATTTTACATCTATAAAAAAAGTCGGGATCAATATGCCTCTGAAGTGACTTGAGCAAGGCTTACCTGAGACATACACTTTGGAGCTATCTAAGCAAATTCCACCTTACAAAAGCTTCGCCGTGTGTTTTTTTTATTTGTTCCCACCATTGTATGTCATAGCCCTCCTATCTATTCTCTCTTTAGATCATCCACAAGATTAGAGAGAGAGAGTTATTCAAAGAGAGTGGGTATACCAATAAAAATAGATTGACGACTCCACAACAACTATGACAGCGACACCGACAACAATCAGACTACGAGTATTGAGACGAACCTAATCGGCGGTCATCAAACCTCTTTCTTAGAGAGACACTCAAAAGATACCTCAAAATTTGATTAAATGAAAAAAGAGTAGGCTCGTCCCTTGAACCACCTAAATTTCAGAGCAAGAATTCATTTATTTAAAAGAAATTCAGTGATGACTTCATTTTGAATTACTGATGTTTTTGAAATTAAGTGAATAAGATCTAAAACTAGAATCTGACCCCTTGACGAGCCAACCTCCTCCATCTCTACGTCCCTTCCTATTGTGGAGAGCCACCCGCTCTCTTCCTTTTTCTTGGCTCCTTTTTTTAGAGTCGGACAACCTTATCTAGATGTGTATCCTCTGCCACATCTGAGGTGCCTCGTAGTTCTAATATCATTAAGCCATACCTTATTCATAGTTGTTGGGTCGATATAATAAACTACCGACAACTGTATCCCAAGGATGACAGACTCTAATGACTTAATTAGGGGAGAAACCCCTTTCCTCTTGTAATAAGGTCCACCTGACACTCTGGTTGAGATGCGTCAATGATTGCAATTACCTCACAACAATCATAGCTTCCAATCCTTGATCTTATTTTCTAGGTCGATTAGATGGAAATTTTTTATGGTTGTTGACCTCACTTTTGGTTGAGGTTTAGTTCTTCCTCTTTAGTAGCCTAAGGTCTAGCTATAGGACTTTGTTATTGACTATTCTTAGAAAACTAGACAAGGAAGCCTCGCCATTAGAAATTCAAACTCTTCTCTAGTCACCTTGAAGTTCCAATATTGGTCCTAACCTCTAGCACTTAGTAGGTGGGGTCACTATGGGACAACTCAAGGTGAGTTACCCTTAGGACTGCTGGACCTTAGGATTGACCCTGGGTGTTGGTCTAGGGCTAAGGCACTCACAATCACTCACTACCCTAAACCTAGAATTTCTAGGCTTTGGTCCATTGATACTTTTGGGAGACTCATGTAGGCCCCTAAACCCATTAGGGTTTGGCTAAGACCACTACATAGAGGACCCAAAATGGGGTTTCCATTGGTCCATGGCTTATTGATGGTGGTTTGCACTCCAACTCTACTAAGATACCCAACCTAGCCTTTTGCCCCTAAATTCCCCCAAAATTACCTAGATACCTTTGGGACCCCAAATTTGGCCAAAATTCCCAAATCTACCAAAAATACCTAACTTGGTTCAAAAATCATTTCAAACACCTTGAAAACACCCAAACTACCCAAAATCACCAAAATTGGCCAAATTACCAAAATACCCCTCTTTGGCCAAAAATTCCAAAAATGCCAAAAAATCCCAAAAATTCCCAAAAACTCCCAAATATTCCTAATTTAATTTTTCTTAACTATCACATGACTCAATTTGGCTAATTTGACCATCTTTGATCAAAACCTTCAAATTGCCCTTTAAAGGCCCATATTTTCCCCAAATTTCCCCAAATGTCTATCCAATTGGTCTCAATTTACCCCAATTCCAATTCTAAACTCAAATTCTCCCTTGATATGACCAATATAGACCAAATCCAAGCTCAATTAGTCCATAATTTGAACCCAATTTTGAACTAAACCAAAACCCAATTTTGGCTCTATGACTTGGTTCCACCAAATTGAACCCATAACTCACTCAATTGGCCACAATTTGTATTGAAAGACCTTTATAACATTCTCATACATCAAACTTGACCTTCAATTTGCCTTTGTGAGGCCTCAATTTTATTAGATTTCAACCTAAGTCCAAAAATCCCCAAATTGGCAATGTCTCAAAATCTCACCAAATTGAGGGCCTTAACCCCAAAATTTCAACTCCATCCCTTCATGAAAATCTTCAAAGCATCTCTCTTGATCATTTGAACCATTAAATTTGGACTTAGCCCAAGGTAAGCCCAACCTAGATCCATGTCTAACCTAACCTGCCCAAATTGACCAAATTTCAAAAATCCCTCAAATTGACCTACCAATTGAACTCAAAATCACTTCAACCCTTCACCAAATATCTTCATAACAATCATCTACATAATTTTGATCAATCAATTGGGTCAATTGACATGTCTATCCTAGCCCAAACCCAAGTTTTGATCACTTGAACCCACATTGAACCCATGCACTGAAGATAGCCTAACTACCCCCAAAGTCATCAAATTAATGACTCCACATCCATGAATTGGACCCTAGTGACCAGCCTAAACCTCTTAAAACCACCTACATTAATCCATTAAAACCACCTAAATTAATCCATTGACCAAAAGTCCCCTAAATTAAGGGATTTAATGCCATATTTTCTTAAGCCTTAGATATTTTTGCCAAAACAAAGCCTAAAGTCATTAAATTGCTGTGACATATTCCCCTGGGTTCCCTGAGCTCCTAGCCACCTCCCCCTGGCCGGCCGGCCGGCCTAGTGGTCGGAAAATGGCCAAACCAAGAGCCACCCCCATGGGATTAAACCCAATTCAAACCTAGAGGGCATATCATCCAAATTGAAGCATAGAGCCTTTCTGTCCTCCACCTAGGCAGCATATTTCACCCCCCAATTGGCCATGGCAGCAAGCCTATGGCCATTTTTATAAAATGCTCCCCTCCATGGCCATGGAGGGAGAGTTAAAATTCCTCGAAGAGACTTCCCCAAATTGATCCTAAAGCCTCTTTGAGACCTCCTCAGTGCAACCCAACCACCACATTGCCCTGAATCCTCTTGTCGGAGCCAAATTTTTTAGCTCAAAACCTTGTCGGAGATAGGACAAAACTCTCCACACCTCTAAACTCCACCAAACTCAAATTAAACTCACCCACACCTATCATACCAAGACAAGAGACTCAATCCCTAGCCTCTTTAGATCACAACAAACATGTAGAGACTCTCTGATCGAAGCTTCACTTCTTGGAGCAAAGATATAAAAGTTCTCTCCCTCCCGAACCTATTTGGATTCTCCATTTGATTATGGTTAATTTAATTGCATGATTACCATATAGATATGTTCGTCTCACTTAAACGAGTCCATAGAATCAAACCCGAAGTGATTTAGTTGAGTCTAGGTTGAGATCTTAAGGTTTTAGTGTGGAAGGCCACGGGATCACTCTATCAGGGATAATGACGGGGAGCCGTTTGATCGAGCATGTATCAAATTGACGGAGGGGATCAAGTCTGACATGGACAGCGCTTCCTTACATGAACTGCAGGCCGAGTCACCATTGAGGTGGACAGTAAAGTCAAATGGGAGCACGCCGCGTGGAGCTTCGGAGCCGTCGTAGGTTGATGTGGCGCCACACGTTTAAATAGATAAAAATGGAAATAGATAAATAGGGATTTAGAAAATCAGAAAATGATCCCTAACTTCAAAAATTCATATATTGGTGTAAAAAAATCATAAAAATAAAATAAAAATACTCTCTTGCTCAGTGAACAAAGGAGAATAATGTGGAAATAATTTTAAGTCCAATTGATGCATGTTTTACTTTTAATTAATTAAACACTGATTTGGATGTTTTGATTCTCCATGCATGTAATGATATCACCATGGCTTGAAATTTCAACATGTTGTTGCCTCTGTCTTAGGAAACATTCCCTAATTTTTTCAAAATTTAAGGAGTTCCCTAGATAGAGAATCATATTTTCAAGTTTATATGCATTATTTTGATTAAATCAATCATGGAAATTAGCATGTTGCTTAGAAAAATCTAAGAAAATTTTGGAAGGTTTATGATGACCAGAGAGCTCTTCTTTGGGAAATTTTTTCATGAGTCGTCATTTAAAATACACCTAATCTTTACAAACTCTAAATCACTAAAATAATTAATTTTGAAAAATAAAAATAGCAAAATGACTTGATTTTTTATCTTCATTATTTTATAGGATCCAGAGAACTCACCATAAAAATTTCAAAGCATTTTAAGTTCATTTGATAACTTAAATTAATTTTTCAAGTTAATTAACATTTTTTGCACTAAAATAATTTTTAATAATTAAAATATAACTTGAAAAATTATAAAACTTAGTTTTTTGAGTTTTCTGTGATCAGAGGTATTTTCTAAAAATAAAATGATATTTTAAATAAAAACGTGACTTTTAGTCTATTTTAAATATTTAAATAATTAAAAATTCCTAAAAATCACAAAAATAATTAAACTCATGAAAATGTTCTAAATTGCTTCCTAAGCATTTAGGAATAATTAGAATATTTTTCCTAATTTTCTAAATAAAAATACTGAATTTCAAAGCTTAAAAATAATTTTTAAAGGCTAAAAATGGGTTTTCACTAAGAATAATTCCAATAAATCAAATAAATATAAAAAAATATGAAATTTTCTCTTCTGAGTTCTCTAATCTTAGTAAGATTTTTCAAAAATTTAAAACTTAATTTTTCCCATTTAAAATCTTTTATATTTAATAAATACCCCATAACTTAAATAATTCTTAAAATTCAAGTAAAATTAAAAAATCATAAAATTTGGTCCAAAGGCTTCTCTGGTCTAGGTCTACCTATAATGAAAATTTCAAGGGATTAGGATTTACCTTGGGCAAGTTAGGAATTTTCTTTAAAAAATTCTATTTTTGCATGAAAATAATTATATAAATTAAATTAAATTTTTAAAAATCACATTTTCTTCTCTGATGTCTTAATTGATCCATGAATGAGGTAGGGTAAAAATTTCAAAGTCATTTGAATTGAATTTGACAAATTATGAAGTGTTAGAGCCTTAGGGGAAAATGTGTAATTTTGGAGATTTAGACTTAATTAACATTTTGGCTTAATTCAAGGAGGGAAGTGGGCAACCTCTGATCTTAATTTGGATGTTTGAAAAACAAGGGGTTAATTGGTAGAAACCAACCTCACTTTCTTAATTAAAAAAATAAGTTAATAATTTTCTAAATTATTAAAATTTAGAAGTTTATTAAAATAAAATGAACCCAGGGCTTAGGGGTATGACTTTTGAAGTCAATAATTAATCAATTTAATACCTCTATTTTGATTTTTAAATGAAATTCAAATCATGAATCATGACCACCTAAAGCTTAACCTTTTCAAAACTTCCACCAGGCAGTGAGAGAGTTGCACGGACCTGCTTCTTTCTTTAGATCTATTGGATACCTCAAACAACAATATATTTTGCTTGGCAACATCATCCTTAATGAAACTCCTAAGGACCCACTAAGATATGACCTAGGGTTAGATATGTCAGAAAAACTTTACTTCTCTATTTCATATAAACTGCCTTAACATGCCTTTTGAGTTTCATGTGGTGGAATGAGAAGACTCGCAAGGTACAATTTTACAGTTTTTAGCGTTGTCCTTTTTATACTTTCATACTGTACTTTTATACCTACAAACTTGCATGTTAAACAACAGCGCCACCCTGCATGAAAACAAAAACTATCAGGATAGCCACAAAACCAAAACCAAAATAAAAACTAAAATCAACCAAGGCAAAATTCACCTCAACAACATTCAAAATATAAAACAACTCAAAATTTAATCACAAACATCACACAAAACTACAACTTCAATTAA
>NW_018253403.1:6191-10800 GCF_001263595.1 Phalaenopsis equestris
CGGTGTCGCTCTAATCAACTTTAATATGCTCCCATAAAATTTAAAGAACTTCAACCATAGGGCCACCTGATTTGACATTATAACTTAACACCCTAGAAAACTCAAACTCGTCGTGGCAAGGAGCTTGGAGTTAGCATGGTGGGAAGCACAGCCATCTTCAACAGCAAAACCTGTCTTCCCCAACTAAACCATTCTTCCTTCCTTAAACTTAAACAACAAAGCCATAGGACTTCGAGGTTGCTTGCTTATACAACGTAAATCCTCATCTTATCATTAGACCTTCGTATGACCCTGCTATACAATATAAGCCCTAACTCGTCTTAGCATTCTGAGGTTGTCGTCCGTCATGACCTAAATCCTCACATCTTCCGGGCTATTTGTGTGATAGTTTCACACGAATGTAAGCCCTAACTAATAAAATTGGCATGATGAAACACCTAAATATTTCTCCTCAAAAAATGAAGCCAAACATTACGATAGCTTGGGAAGTCACTGAGGTTCTCCTCTGGATCCATGACATCCCCTAGTTCCTCCTCTTCACACCTCTCTTTCTGATCCCATTGAAAAATCCTACCTGTTGAAACTCCTTGAACATAATATTTCTTGATTTTTATCAATAGCCTTCTTAGGTGACTTTGGTCATTTAAGATGTAATTAACTATAGGGGCTTGCCCTTATAGAAAGCATGTCCAAATCAGCTTAACATAAACCCTATTTAATTCAAATGATTAAAATGGCGGCCTCTCGCTAAAGACCAGTTGAGTCAACAGAATGTATGATATTTTTCATATGTTAGGCCAAGAAAATATTTGACTCGCATTGATCATTTGTCTTCCTCTCAGGATCAGTCGGATGGGGTGGCAGGGCAGATACCATTTCAACAAGGGTAGGAATAGTAGAACTAGGAAGTTCCTTTGGCTCGATAAGCTGCACGACCCTTAAGGGCAAGGAGTCAAAGGTTTCCAAATCATCATCTATAAAATTAAAGTCTGCCCCATTAAGACAAAATAGAGAGCCAAATAAAAGAAAATTCAAGTTACCTATCATTCAATCAGTCTTCAATGTACAATGGCATTCACCAAAAAGTTGTGGAGCATCACCTTGAATAGTTCCACTTATCGAAGATTGAAGTATGACACTTACCAGTAGTGGAGCATCACCCTGAACTACCTCTCTGACCAAAAGCTTAGTCAGGGTACCTTCCAAGAGAAAAACTTGCACAATCATTTCTATATACCTTTTTTCTCATTAGGTTCCACCTGTGCTGGTTGTTAGCCAATTGGGTTGGGAGCCAAAACAGATGTATCACCAATACACACTCCCTTCCGGCTCCTCACCTCTTGGAGTGGTAGTGAGTCAGAAAACTCCAATCTCCTTTCCCCTTTGTTTTTTCACCACCGGATGCTTTACCAACCTGGAGCTCTCAGCCTTGGTTCCTTTGGTCAGTACTTTGGGGCCAATTATTTTTTGCTCATCCCTCGGTCTCCTCTTGGTCGGTTAACCCTCTTCATCCTTTTTTCTTCAAAACATAATGAGAACATTCCGGATTCCTTCTCTTCTCACCTTAGAAGGGTGGATCTTTGAAGTGGGAAGCTCGAAGGCTTTCATCAGTGCTTCCTTACTCACAGGCCTTGTTACACCTGACATCTTCATCCACCACTATGAACGACTAAAGGATAAGAAAATTCTAGAAGTGCAAAAAGAAAACATTGATCATGCCCAATTTATAGGGAAATGTGGAACAAAATTCAAAGGAGTACAAATATTCTCATTACTTATTATTCATTAATTAAATAATTTTTTTATTTTATTCTCTTATTCTTTTGATAGTTTAAAGAATGAAGAGAATTGAGAATAAATTATATACATTCAAATTGTGGTTGCATGAATCTCAAGGATATCCAATGGGCCGCACAAAGAGAGCAATAAAAGACTGAGTAATTCAATAACACTCCAATCAGCCAAACTTTAGCTGACATAATGTTAGTCAGCTAAATGTCACATGCTAATACCGATAGCAATCTAACAAATACAAAGGGTATTCACAAGAACAACAATTTCTACAAAACTCCTTCTGTATAGATTCATTTACAGAAGATAGGTTGTTTATTAGATTACAGTAATGTGTCATCTATTTGATCGAATAATCCTCCTAGAGGAAAACGAGTCTTCTTGATGGATTCCTCAGAAAAGGTGACTAAAGATAGTTCAATCTGTCGAATGAATTTTTGACCAACCAAACAAATACTGCATGACCAAGCCAAGCAGGTATAAATACGAAATGGTGTCTACGGCAATTACATATGTGGAACGATGCCAACATTGGTTGCAAGGTCAAAATATGCCCAATTTAGTTAAAAATATGTAAATGTGTAATATCTCATAAATAATTGTAATGTTCCTAGTAAATGAGGTACAATCACGTAGTTTATTGGACCCTTCCAATGACTTATAAACTGGAGGGTCATTATTATAGAAAAGACAAATGAATCTATGCTCGAGGATTCATTCTTCTCAAGGATTCATTCTATTTATGCTTGTCTTTCTCTACTCTTTTTCTTTTCATTCCTCTCATTCGACCAACATTCTTCTCCTTGGGCATGAATTGAAGTACATTTTGCAATTTAACAAAAGGAAAAAAATAAAATAAAATCAACATGCATCCAGCTCAAGCTGCTTTTATTAGTGGTCCTCGTATTTCTGATAATATTATTTTAGATAATAAACTTCTTTTAGGTTTTAATTTTTGTAAGAGTATGAATATGCTTTGTGCAAACATGAAGATTCATAAAGCCTTTTACAAAGTTAATAAGGATTTTTTTGTGTAGAAGTTTGCATAGAATCTGTGTTCCTGTCAAATATATTAATTGGAGTGTGGCTTGTACTTCTCATGTCTTTCTTTCATTGTTATTAATAGTGAGTTGAAGGTTATTTCTCTCCATAGTCTAGATTGAAGAAACTGTGTCCTCTATCTCCTTCTTTTTTCGCTATCATTTTGGATTCTCTTTCTGTTATTTTGATAATCAGATGCCCAGGAATTCTTATATGGACTCTATTCATCATTTGATTTATACTGACGATATTCTTATTTTAGTAAGACTGATAATAGTTATTTGAGTTTTAATTATAATAATCTTAGTGAGTTTTATAAAGCTTCTAATCTTCATATTAATCTTCAAAAACTGTTATTACCTTTTTTAAAATTGTTGAAAATAATCTGCAACTTTCTATTTGAAACTTAAGTGGTTTCTCTATCAAACTGTTACTCTAGGATTACCTTGGGGTTATTATTAGAACTTCTAAGTTGGTTATTTCTGGTTGTCATAAGCTGGTTGATAAAATTCATTTTTGGCTTGTAGAATGAAAGAAAAAATTACCATCTACTAGATTCGAACTTATTAAATCAGTATTTGTAGCTTTATTTATTATTAGTTTCACTCGACTTTATTCCCTAAAGGTTTGAGGAAAAAAGATCTCTTTTATGATTGACAGTTTTTTCCTTAATTTTGATGATACTAAGAAGCTTCACACTATTCCTTAAAATAAAATTATTTTACCTAAGCTGGTGGATTAGGTCTTCCGACTCTTGATTCTATTCACTTGATGTATAAAATAAAATTTATTTACAAATGTCATAATTTTAAATCTTATTTAAGTATTAGTTTTTTTAATCATTATGGTTCCTTTTAGTGTAGAATCAATTTTATATATTCTCCTTTTTAGAGAGATATTATTAGAATTGCAATTAGATTTAGGAATACTTATAATTTTTATGTTAATATTGATAGTTCTATGTTTGCTTACTATGATCCTTGGGTTGAGTGGGTTTCCCTCTTTGAGAAATTTGATGACTCCATTTTTAGTTGGTTCAATTTTCCGTTGAATTGTAGACTTAAAGGTATTGTTTGCAATAATAGTTGAAATTTCCCTCTTCATCAAAATGCTTCTGATTTTTGTATTGAAGCTAGTAGCAATATTTCTATTATTAATGCTCTTTCTTGCTAATAGAAATGCGTATTAGGGCAAAAAAGACCATTATTCAAAATTTCTATTATTAAATATTTTTTAATGTCCTAGTATTCTTATTATATTTTCATTAAATTTGGATGAAATTTTGTTTCAATCATTTAATGAAACTCTTTTGGTGGTAAAGTTGTCTTCATTTCTTTTTACTGGGATATTATTTTTTCAGTTTCAGGCTAGACTTCGTAATATTTTGGGTTTGGTTGAGCTATATTGTTATCCATTCATTACCTCATTGAAAGTTTTGAGTTTGCCTGATTTTTTACTCTAATTACACGGCATTTGAAGTTTTGATTAAGCGTTCCATCTTGATATTGCTGATTGTTATTGTTGGTTGCTGATGGTTGTTGATGGTTTCTGAAGTTTTATTGGGTTGCTCATGCTTGAGGCTTTGGTGTTGTTGAAACTTGCTTGAGTTGTTATGAATTTAGAGCTCCATTGTTGCAACCATTCAGATTATTTTTTTTGATCTTTTTTTGGGGAGAATGTTGCAGTTCTTTTATGCTTTCTTAAGGGTTGTCTGCCTTTTTAGTGTTTGATTCTAGTGTTGTTGATGGTGTCGATGCTTGTGCTTTGTTACCAGTGT
>NW_018253404.1:0-19485 GCF_001263595.1 Phalaenopsis equestris
ACTGTGCAAATCATGAATTTTAAAGGTGTTAGGGTCGAGGACGCTATCGGTGCCCATCCGGCCCCGTCGGTGCTAAAGGCCAAAATTCAACACTTTGATTTTTTTTAATTTTTAATTTTCTCTCAATTTACTCCAAAGTTTATTTAGTCTTTTTGAACATTAATTTTCATCTAAAAAAATTTACAAACAAACATTTTCACAAACAACACCAAACTAACTTTTATATATGAAAATACACTTTTTACAAATACATTTTTTTAATCACATTACCACATCTTCAAAGCAAAATAACTTATAATTCAGCGTTGAAATCAAGCCACAACACTAGAACGCTGACACAAAATTATACACATAATCAAAGTTCTAAAGCAAAGTAAAGTAGATCACATCCACACAATTATGTTAAAGCATAAGTATTTTAAAATAGTAGAGAGTCTAACTTCTTCAATTACTCTGTCTTTTCTTCAGTAATTTCTCCTCCTCTAATATCTCCCATAGACTAGTAATTGACATATAAATTGTAGAAGGGTCGGTATGGGAACTGATCAGTTGAATTTTCAATTTTCATCAATCCATCCTCATCAATCCATCCATTTTTCTTGAATATTTGTACCAATCTTGCTTCAACTGTTCCTGTATAATCAAAGTTCTCATTTATTCTCTAATCTTGGTGATCAAAAAGATAATTAAGATTTCTTATTGCAATTGTAATACTCCGAAGTTCTCTTTCTATTTTCTTCATTATCTTCTCCAAAGATATTGAACATCCAACTACTAGTGGCATCAATGGTGTTGAAGCATGTGATGAATGATCCAAAATACAATCTAATGCTTCCTTTACATTTCCTATGTAATTTCCATCTATAGAAATCATGGGCTCCTAAGGTAGTAAGACTTTTTCCCAACTTTCATATGGAACTTGAGATTGACTGCAAGGTAGGAAAATTCTAGAAGGATGCCCAAGTCCATATGTTGGCCCATTCATGTTAATACCCATAATAGATTTGAAAATAATTGACCCTACATCAATGGGTTTTTTTCATTTGAATGCAATAGTTTAGAATGACATTTTCTTTTGTAACTCTATTGTAACTCTACTAATCTTCACTAATCTTCATGGTAGGTAGTAGTTTTTTACATATGAAGAAATGCTATTGTTTTGAAATTGGGTTAAGCAACGAAGCAGATAAACTAATGTATCTCTCATCTCTGATTTCCCAATTATCAAGTTCATCCATCAGAAAATTATATACTTCTTGCATCATATCTTTTGTTGGGATAAAATTTGTATAATGACAGATTGGAACGTTTTCTATCATATACAAATCATTAATCTGAGCCGGAGTAACTACCTTAAACGAATACAACTCTTTGGGTAATTCTATGTAGGTTGACCTAAAATTATTTTACTACAGGTACTATAATTGCAGCGGTAGTGTAGCACAAAACTTCTCAACGTCTCTGTATAATGATTTTCTCGATCTGTGAACTTGGAGATCTGTGAACTTGGAACTTGGATTACTAACTCCGTGATTGACAAAGCCTCTCTCATTGATAAGTCTCTTCTTTGTGATGACTTTTTCATATAATCTCTGCGTATCAAAACTGATAAACTTTCTTCAATTAAAAACTCCATACCTAGAAGTATTTCTGGAATCAGAAGCCATGCAGAAGCCATGGAATTCAAGGAAGCCATGGAATCATAAAATAGAAAGTTTCAAGGCGTCCTAGTTAGTTTTCAGGACTTTAAAAACACCTCTCGGCGGTTATTATGGAGTCCAATCCCGCCAAAGTCCACCAAATTCATCCTGAATAGCAGGAACTGCTCGGGATGTTGTCGCCTAGGACACCGTCGATGCTCCCAATGGCGTTGTCGGTGCCATGGTCATTTAGTCGGGTGCCGTCAATGCCCATTCTGGCGTCGTCGGCACCAGAGGCCAAATTCGAGACTGAAATTTTTTTGTTCAATTTGATTCTAAATTTTCCTCAAATACCAATATTTATCTTAATTTATGATATATATAATTGTGTAGGACTTGAAAATACTATTATTTCCTAATACATAAACATTCTTTTTAACAAAATAGTAATATATAGATATATAGATTCATATATGGGTTGCCTCCCATAAAGCGCTTGGTTTAACGTCGTCAGCCCGACATACCATTGGTTTAGTTAGGTTGACTTAACATTAAAATTTCTTTAAATTGGGATATGTGTCCTTCATAATAATGTTTCAATTGATGCCCATTAACTTTAAATATCTTTCCAGTTTTAGGATCCTTAATAACAACAGTTCCATAATGATAGACTTTAATCACTTTAAATGGTCCTAACCATTTAAATTTCAGTTTTCCTGGAAATAATCTCAATCTTGTATTAGATAATAGAACTTCTTGCCCAAGTTCAAACTTCTTATTAATAATCTTTCGATCATGCCATATTTTTATTTTCTCCTTATAGATTCTTGCATTATCATATGCTTCATTTCTAATCTCCTTAAGTTCATTGAGTTGCAATAATCTTTTCTCACCAGCATCTTTTAGATTAAAATTAAATTCCTTAATAGCCTAAAATGCTTTATGCTCCAATTCTACTCATAAATGACATATTTTTCCAAAAATAAGTATGTATGAGGACATTTTTATAGGAGCCTTATAAGCAGTTCTGTATGTCTACAATGCAGTATCTAATATAGCAGACAATTCCAATTTATAGGGATTTACAGCTTTTTCTAAAATTCTTTTTATTTCACGATTCGATATTTCTGCTAGACCTCTAGTCTGAGGATGATAAGCAGTAGAGAATTTATGCATAATATCATATTTTCTTATCAATTTCTCAATTTTCTTATTTCTAAAATGGGATCCTGCATCAGTAATAATTACTATGGGCATTCCATATCTTGTAAAAATATTTTTATTAAAAAATTTAGAAAAACTCCGAGCATCACATTTAGGTATAGCAACAGCTTCAATCCATTTGGACATGTAATCAACAGCAAGTAATATATATAAGTTTCCAAATGAAGGCATAAATGGTCCTATAAAATCTAATCCCCACACATCAAAAATTTCTACTTCCAATGTGTAATTTAGAGGCATTTTGTTTCTTTTAGAAATATTTCCTAGCCACTGACATCGATCACATGCTTTAATATATTCATTAACATCTCTAAAAAGAGTAGGTCAATAAAATCCAGCTTGCAAAAATTTTATAAGCAGTTCTATTTGTTCCAAAATGTCCTCCAAATTCAGAGTCATCGCATCTTTCAATTATCTGTTGAGTTTCTTGATATGTCGAGTTTTTTCATAAGACACGCACCTTCTAATAATTAGAGCTTTATATAAATATGGGTCACCCCAAAAATAGAATTTTGAATCATATATAAATTTATTTAATTGTTGATTCTTAATATCTGGTGGTAGAATATCATTTACAATATAATTTACTATATCGACATACCACGATGTATCTATTTCATCAATACTATATAATTGTTCATCAGGGAAATTTTCTAAAATTTCATTTGCAAAATTAATTAATATTTCTTTTTCTAGTCTAGACAAATGATCAGTTATTTCATTGTCATTTCCCCTTCTATCAACTACAGAAAAATCAAACTCTTGCAATAGAAGTATCCATCTAATTAACCTCAATTTAACATCCTTCTTTTGCATTAAGTATTTAATATAGAATGATCTGTATGCACTATACATTTAGTTCCAATTAAGTAAGTTCTAAATTTATCAAAGGCATAAACAATAGCTAATAACTCTCTTTCAGTAATAGTGTAGTTAATTTCAGCATCATTCAGAGTTTTACTAGCATAATATATTACTTTAAAAACTTTGTTTTTTTTTGTCCTAAAACAGCTCCAATAACATAATCACTAGCATCGCACATTATTTCAAAGGGTTTTTTCCAATTAGGTGGTACTATTATAGGTGCAGTGATTAATTTTTCTTTCAATAGTTCAAATGCTTTTATGCATTCCTCATTAAAATCAAATTTTGTATCTTTTTCTAAAAGTTGGCATAATGGCTTAGTTATTTTTAAAAAATTCTTTATATAACGCCTGTAGAAACCAACACATCCTAAGAAACTTCTTACTCCTTTGACCGTAGTCGGTGGTGATAATTTTTCAATAACTTGAATTTTTGTAGGGTCTTCTTCCATGTCTTTTTCAAAAATTTTATGCCAATTACAATTCTTCCTGCAACCATAAATTGACATTTTTCCCAATTTAGTACTAGGTTAATTTTTTCACATGATTCTAGAACTTTTTATAAATTATTTAAGCATAATTCAAATGAAGTCTCAAACATAGAGAAATCATCCATAAACACTTTTATTCCATGCTCAATTAAATTACTAAATATTGACATCATACATCTTTGAAATGTTACAGGTGCATTGCATAGTCCAAAAGACATTCTACGAAAAGTAAATGTTCCATAAGGGCTTGTACATGTTATCTTGCCTTGATCCTCAAGAATAATTAGAATTTGATGATAACTGGTATATCCATCTAAGAAACCGTAATATTTATTTCCAGCCAATCTATCCAACATTTGATCTAGAAAAGGTAAAGGAAAGTGATCTTTCCTGGTGGCCAAGTTTAATTTTCTATATTCTATACAAATTCGTCAATCAGTAACTTGTCTTATTGTAATTAATTCATTTTTCTCATTTACTTCAACGGTCACTCCTCCTTTCTTCGGAACACGGTGAATTGGACTTACCCAAGCCAAGCACTTGGACTTACCCAAGCACTGTTTGAAATAGAATATATAATTTAAACATCTAACCATTTTAAAATTTCTTTTTTAATAACTTCTTTCATTATTGGGATTATTAATCTCCTTTGAGGAGCTTTAGGTTCGTATTGTTCATCTAATAGAATGTTGTGCATACAAATTGAAGGACTAATTCTTTTAATATCTGCTAAAGTCCATCCAAAAATCTTTTTATATCTTGTTAACATTTCTATTAATTTTTATTTTTGAATTTCAATTAACTCAGAAGATACAGTAATAGGTAATGTAGATGATTCTCTTAAAAATACAATTTTAAATGAGCAGTTAATGCTTTCAGTTCAAGTTCAGGTGGTTTAATACATGAAGGAATAAGGTTCTCTTAAAAATAAATTTATCCACTTTTACTAATACATCTTCTATACTTCTTTAGGATAAGTGGTTGATCGATCAACTAACTGAAAAGTTACAGTAGTAGGGGAAATCTCTCTTAAATCTAAACATTTAAAAATTGATAGAGGCATAAGATTGATACTCGCTCCTAAATCACATAAGCCTTTTCCATAAAATTTTTCACCAATTGCACAAGGTATATTAAAACTACCAGGATCTTTTAACTTTTTAGGATGTTTTTTTCTGGATAATAGCGCTACACTCTTCACTAAGTGTAACAATCTCATGATCTGCAAACTTCCTTCTCTTGTTTAGTATACCTTTCATAAATTTCACATAACTTGACATTTGTTCCAAAGCCTCAATGAAAGGAATGTCTATCGTTAACTTTTTAAGGATTTTTAAAAATTTTGTAAATTGTTTATCTTTATTCTTTTATTTTAGTCATTGAGGAAATGGAGGTGATGGTTTTTCTAAACTTACGTTTGTTCATTTTCATTATGGTCACTTTCCATCTCTTCCTTCTCCTCCTCAACTTTTGTTTCTTTTTGGATTCTTATTTCAACTTCTTTTCCACTTCGTAATTGAATTGATTTAATTTGTTCTTTATTTTGATCTTTGGGATTAACTTCTACCGTATTCAAAAGATTTCCTGAAGGTCTATTACTAAGTGCAGTAGCAATATGTCCTAATTGATTTTTAATATTTCTAATAGCAGCCCCTTGATTTTGTATTTGATTTCTCATATTCAACATTACCTCTTCCATCGTTAATTTCTTTTCCTCAACTTGTAGGTTAGGGTTAGAGTTAAATCTAGGAGGATAATAAGGTCGATAATTAGGATTTCCTTGGTTATTTAAATTTCTTGAGGGGTTCATTGAATTTTTATAATTATTCCAACTAAAATTAGGGTGATTTTTTCATCCAGGATTGTAATAGTTAGAATAAGGATTGTAATTTTGATTAATAACAACATTCAAAGTTTCATAAGATGATTGAGTATCAATTATCTGTCCTAGTGAATTTTCTTCTAATACAGGTGGTATTTGAGAATAGTTCACTCCAATTTGATCAATCTTTTTTGATAAAGTAGCAATTTGAGATGCTAAAATAGACATTGCATTAAATTCATGAATACTAGCTACTCTCTTAGGATTTACCCATTCAGAGGGCCATTGAAAATTATTAGTAGTAGTTTCTTCTATTAAAGAGTATGCTTCATCAAATGGTTTTGACATTAAAGATCTGCCAGCAACAACATCTATAATAGATCTAAGTGATCCTACTAATCCATTGTAAAAAGTTTGAATTATTAACCAATCTGGTAAAGTGTGGTGTGGACATTTTCTAAGGAGATCCTTAAATTTTTCTCAGGCTTCATATATCGATTCCCCTTCAAACTGACAAAAGATGTAATATCGTTTCTAAGCTTAGCAATTTTTTAGGGTGTAAAATATTTAGCCAAGAATGTTTGTGATAGTTCTCCCCAAGTTCTGATAGATCCAGGTGCTAATGAGTTTAACCAAGCTTTGGATTTATCCTTTAACGAAAAAGAAAAAAGTCTGAGCCTAACAACATCATTAGACACTTCGTCTTATTTAAAATAAGCATAAATCTCAAGAAAACTAGCAAGTTGTAAGTTAGAATCTTTAATAGATGTTCCTCTAAATTGATTATTTTATACCATTTGGATAATAGCAGGTTTAAGCTCAAATGAATTAGCAACAACATCAGAATTTTGAATAGTTAAGTGAAGTTCATCTGCTGTTGGATTAGCATAATCTTTTAAAGGTCTTTGTTGATTTTCATTTATTTTATTATCTAAGTTATTCGTCATTTTGTTCAAAATTTTAATTTCTTTTAATTTTTTTTAAATTTTTCTAATAGTACGTTCTAATTCTGAATCATAAGGCACTAAACCTTCAAATCCAATATTTCGCATAAACAAATATAATAAGCAAAGAAAATTTTTTAAAAATACTCTTAAATATATGATTATATATTTTTGGATTTTTTTTATTTTATATTTTTTTAATATTTTGTATTTGTATATTTTTATCTCTAAATTTCCTATTTTACTAAATCTATTTATATTACCGTTACCTTCCCCAGCAACGGCACCAAAAACTTGATCCCGAAATGAAAATATAGTTGTGTAAAATTTATAAAGTTGACTCTGTTTTGCAACGGTGCTAAAAACTTGATGTGGTGTTTTATGAATAATAATGTTAATCACTTAAGTTGGGATTCTACGCAAGTATACGTATCGTTATCAAGTAATATAAGAATTTCTTTTTAAGTCTCAAATATCGATCCCACGGGGAAGGTTTAAATTTTAAATGATAAATTAACTAGAAAATTTACAGAAATCAAATGAAATTATTGTAACTACTTCTGAAAGTTTAAGATATTATTCAAGATAATTATTTACTACTAGCAGAATTTAAATGCAGGTTTTAAAATTAATAGTTATTAAATTATGTTTATGTGATGAAGTTTTCTAATGTGAAAAAGCATATTTCCCACTATGATGAATTTTTGGTGAAATGAGATGAGATAAATGGTTTAGATATGTATTGTGCCAAATATGAACAATTTTAATTATCTAATATGATTCAATGCTATAAAAAATCATTGGCTAATCTTAGGTTTAATCTCTAAATCTATGGCTAGGCTAGGAGGATATTGACTCCCACTTCCCTTCCCCTAAAGGCTAACTCTTGCCTTAATTTTTAAACACTAAGATCAAATTAGGGATTTTCAGTCAGTCACCCTAGAAATCTCCAATTCTACACCCAGCAAAGTATATTTTCCTATTTATTTGCACTTAATTCCATGAATGAAATACCCCTTCATGGACTTAAATGTGATTCTCTCTCTATTGTAGAACTCATACTCCATTTCCTAGATCATATGTTTCACAACATATTTTAACAATTCAATTGGCCAGATTGAAAAGTAAATTAAGAATGGAGTTGAAAAACCATCACAATTTATTTTATATTTTAACATGGGCACATTCACATTTTCTATTTATTTCATCATATCTCAGAGTAGGGAGAAAGATAAAAAAATATACTCAGACTTCATGAGAAATATATAATAAAACACAAATTTCATATGTAAAAGAAAGTTCATATAACAATAATAAACAAATAACACTTATCTGAAACTCTTTCTCAAAGGAAATCCTTTGTAGCCTCTCTTAAAAAAATGTAGGAAGAAGAAATCTTTCACTTCTCTCCCTCTCCAACACTTCCTAGAGAAGAATTCACACTGAAACTCACCACAAAAACCCAAAACTATAAAGAAAATAAATGGGTGTGAAATGGAGGGAGTGTAGTTGTGTTGAAATGAGTGGAAGAAGTTGAAATTGTGCAAAGGAAGGGGGTATTCTGATCAACTTTTGGCCTTAAATAGAGCCTGGGTCAATTTTCTAATAGGTGCATCCAAAAACTCTTAAAAAAGCATCCAAATTTGTTGAATCTTCTAGAAAAAGGGCTTCCACCGACATTAGTGACGTCGGTGCCAGAGGTGATGTCGTCGGTGGCAGAGACCCGCAAAGTTTCTGTCAAAGGGCGCCATCTGTGCCTAGTCTGGCACCGTCGGTGCTGAACAAATTTTGAACTTCTCCTTTTTTGCTCCAAAGTTCATTTTTTTTTGCTTCCTTTTTGCTCTAATTTCTCAAAATCAACAACTTTCAATAAAATATAGAAAATACCTTCCATTAAAGTGCAATATCACCAAAAATAGGTATAAAATATGGGTCTAAAAATACATATATTTTTGTTGTATCAGTAGTGGAAGTCAACAATGAGGTAATTCTCAAGTTAACCCATTGGAAAATTGAATAATCAGGGTTGTGCTAACTTTAGACCTACTTATCCTCATGGATTTAATCAATAAGTTAAGGAGAAAAATTTTTATATGGAAGAACTGATGTTATAAATGGGTAATCATTTACAAAGTCAAAGTGCTACTATTAGAAATATGGAGAACAAATTGGGACAAATTGCTAACGCACTTAGAAATAGGCCTTAGAGAACACTTCCTACTAATGTAGAGGTCAATCCTAAAGAAAAAAAGCAAAGAGCCAGAGCAAGTTAAAGCTGTCCAACTAAGGAGTGGAAAGAAAATAAATGTTGGAGTTCAAAAAGAGATTGAAGTTGAGAGAGAAGTTGAAGAATTTGAGAGACCTGAAGCGATTATTCCTAAGGAAGCTGAAACACCTTACTCTCCAACTAAGATTAATTTAGAAATACCCCCACCACCTTTTCCTCAAAAACTTAAACAACAAAAATTGGATCAACAATTTTCAATTTTTTTTGAAATATTTAAGAAGCTTACAATTAATATCCTTTTATTGAGGCTTTGGAATAGATATCAAGTTATGCCAAATTTATGAAAGAAGTTTTAAATAACAAAAAGTAAGTCTGTAAATCATGAGACTGTTGCATTTAGTAAGGAATGTAGTGTAATAATTCAGAAAAAGCTTCCTCAAAAACTCAAAGATCCTGGTAGTTTTACCATACCTTGTGCAATTGGAGAAATATTTTTTGGAAAAGCTTTATGTGATTTAGGAGTGAGCATTAACCTTATGCCATTATCTATATTTAAAAGATTAGGCTTAAGAGATATTTCTCGGGAGATATTTCTCCCACTACTGTAACCCTACAATTAGCGGATTGATCTATCACTTATCTTAAAAGGGTTATAGAGAATGTATTAATTAAAGTGGATAAATTTGTTTTTCTTGTTGATTTTATTATATTAGATATGGAAGAAGATAAAAAAATTTCTATTATTTTGGGGAGACCTTTCCTTGTTGTTGGATGAGCCATGATAGATGTGCAAAAAAGTGAATTAACAATGAGAGTGAATGATCAGGAAGTTGCATTTAATGTGCTTAAAACAATGAAGTATCCTGATGGAAAATGTTTTAGAATGGATATTATTGATGATATGATTGTTAATCATTTTCAAAATGGATGTGAAGTCATATTGGATCAAAAAGATTAAGTCATTTTATAAGAAGAACAAAAAGCTGAGACTGAAAGAGATTTTGAAGATGAATCAAATGAAATGATTACTGAGGATTCAAATTATGTTTAGGAAGAATACAAAATTTTAGATACTACTGAAAATAGTATATCTCTGATTCCATCTATTGAAAAACCTCTTGAACTTGAGATGAAAGTTTGACCTACTTATCTAAAGTATGCATATTTCGGGAACTCAACTACGTTACCATTTATTATATTCTCAGATTTAACTGCAGAATAAGAAGAACAATTATTACAAATATTAAAGAATTATAAAAAAGCCTTTGGATGGATATTAGCTGATATTAAACAAATCAATCCTTCAATCTGTATGCACCAAATTTTGATGGAAGACAACTAAAAGCCTATGGTTGATCCTCAAAGGAGATTGAATCCTATAATGAAAGATATAATTAAGAAAGAAATTTTAAAGTGGTTGAATGCTGGGATTATTTATCCAATTTTAGATAGTTCTTTGGTTAGTCACAATCATTGTGTTCTTAAGAAATGAGGTGTGATTGTGCAACAAGGCAAGTTACTGGATGGTGAATCTGCATTGATTATAGAAAATTAAATGCCACCACTATAAAAGACCATTTTTCTTTACCTTTTCTGAATAAAATGTTGGATAGACTAGCAGGACACTATTCTTTTTGCCTTTTGGATGGATGTTCTGGATACCACCAAATACCCATTGCTCCTGAGGATCAAGAGAAAACAACTTTTACTAATCCTTATGGAACTTTAGCTTTTCAAAGAATGTCATTTGGATTATATAATGCCCCTACAACTTTTTAGAGATATATGATGTCAATTTTTTATGATTAATTGATAAAGGAATTAAAATTTTGATGGATGATTTTAAAGTCTTTGGGACTTCTTTTAATTCATGTTTAGATCATTTAACAAGAGATTTGAAGCACTGTGAAGAAACAAACTTCGTTCTCAACTGGAAAAAATGCTAATTTATGGTTGCACGAGGATTAGTGTTAGGGCATAAAATTTTTTAATAAGGCATGGAAGTTGATCCAGCAAAAATTCAAGTTATTGTCGAATTACCACCACCTACTAATGAGAAGGGAATAAAAAGTTTTTTATGACATGCTGGTTTCTATAGATGTTATAGTAAAGAATTTTTAAAAATTTCCAAGCCTTTATGCCAAGTTTTAGAAAAATATGTCAACTTTGATTTTAATGAAGAATGTCTAAATTCCTTTAATTTATTAAAGGAGAAATTAATCATTGAACCTATTATTATTTCACCTGATTGGACAAAACCTTTTGAATTAATGTGTGATGCTAGTGATTATGTTATAGAGGCTGTTTTAGGACAGAAATCTGTTTTATAGAGGCTGTTTTAGGATAGAAATATGACAAAATATTCAATGTGATATACTATGTTAGTAGAACCCTTAATGAGGCTCAAATTAAATACATTATCACTGAAAAATGAATTATTAGCTATAGTGTTTGCTTTTGATAAATTCAAATCTTATCTTATTGGAACAATCTTATCTTATTGGAACTTTCAAATCTTATCTTATTGGAACTAAATGTATTGATTATTCTACTATCAAGTATTTAATGATGAAGAAGAATGCAAAATCACGATTAATTAGATGGGTCATTCCAATTCAAGAATTTGATTTTCAACTTATGGATAGGGGGAATACTGATAATCAAATAGTTGATCATTTGTCAAGACTTGAACAGGAAAATGAGAAAGATTTAAAGGATGAAGTTAATGAAAATTTTTGTGATGAACAATTATATGGGATTAATGAATGACAAATTTCATGGTATTCTTATATAGTGAATTATTTGTATATAGTGAATTATTTGGTAGTAATATTTTACCTTACGGATTAGATAGCCATCAAATTAAAAAGTTCATTTATTATTTAAAATCTTACTTATGGGATGACCCTTATTTATGTAAATAATGCAAGGACTTAATGATTTGAAGACGTGTACCATTAGATAAAACTTAAGAAATTGTTCAAAAATGTCATAAATCAGATTTTGGGGGACATTTTGGAGTGGATAAAACTACATTTAAGATTTTACAATCTGGATTTTATTGGTTTACTTTATTTAGGGATGTTAATGATTATATAAAAATATGTGATCGATGTCGGAGAGTAGACAACATTTCTAGAAGAGATGAAATGCCCCTAAATTTTACTCTTGAGATTGCAATCTTTGATGTTTGCGGATTAGATTTCATGAGACCATTTGTATCATCTTTTGGAAAATTTTATATTTTAATAGTTGTGGATTATGTTTCTAAATAGATTAAAGTGATTGCTTTACCTCGATGTGAGTTTTACCTTGTTCTGATGCTAAAAGTGTTGCAAAATTTTTAAGAATGAACGTTTTCACAAGATTTGGAATGCCACAAGTCATCTTTAGAGATGAGAGAAGTCATTTCAGGAATAGAATGATAGAAACATTAACTCAAAAATTTGAGATTAAATATCTTATCACCACAGCTTATCATCCTCAGACTAGTGATTTAACAGAAGTATCTAATCAAGAAATTAAAAGAATATAGAAAAAAATGGTAAATCCTTAAAGGACTGATTGGTCTGCTATACTTGATAATGTTTTATGGGACTATAGGACTGCTTATAAAACACCTAAATGAATGACACCATATAGGCTCATATACAAAAAAACATGTCACTTGCTAGTTGAGTTGGAACATAAAGCTTACTGGGCAATTAAAGGGTTTAATTATAATTTGAAAGATGTTAGAGATAAGTGATTACTGCAATTAAGTGAGCTTAATGAATTAAGAAATGAAGCTTATGAGAATGCCAAAATTTATAAAGAGAAAACAAAATTTAAGCATGATCAGAAAATTTTGAAAAAGCATTTTTAGCCTGGGCAAGAAGTATTGCTTTATAATTCAAGATTAAAATTATTTCAAGGAAAACTTAAATCCAAGTGGTAAGGACCATTTATTATGGTAAAAGTATATCCATATGGAGCAGTTGATATTGAAGATCCAAAAATCGAGAGAGTGATTAAGGTAAATGGACACAAATTAAAATCTTACATGAGTGGAGAGGGTCTTGCATTTGAAGAGATCCTAATGTTGGGTTGCACCTAAGTAAAACAATGGTTATATCGGGCTAACAATGTTAAACCAAGCGCTTTGTGGAAGGCAACCCACAGTTATCGGTGTGATTTAGATTTAAATTATTGTTGTGATGAATTATGTATGGTGATTGTGAGCCTTATACGATTTTGATGGCACAAAACATTATTATATTAAAGGGCATGAAGAGTGGAAGAAAGAAATTTGAGAATTGAATTGTTGGTTTGGCGCTATAGCTTGAGATCTGGCGTTATAGTGCCACAGTTTGAATAACTCCTCTAAACTGCCACAAATTTGATTTCTTTTCTTCTTCCTCTATATAAAATTGCTTAGGAGGGGATTTGAAGTATCCTTGTGACATTACTAAGTGTTCTAAAGAGATTTGAGAGTGAAAATTCCATTTCAGAGATCATGCAGAGCAATGACAATGGGAGATTTGAAGAAAAGAAGTTGTTGCAAAAGGATGCTCAAGCATATTTCAATGGATATCTCGCAGTAAGTTTGGAGCACCTCACAAAAAACTTGAGAAGATTGAAGGTGAGATTTCTCTTTTACATTCAAAGGTTGAAAATTTGTCCCACCATTACGAGCATATGGATTGACAGTTGAAACTGCAATTCAATTGTTTGACGTGTTTCTAACATAGTCAAGTGACTATGTATAGCACCAACAAATGGATCGACAAAAAATTTGCTAAGGAATTTCCTCTTGCTCCTTTCTACCATTGATATGATAGAAACCTTTTGCTGAGTGGAATGGAGAATATCACCACTGATTAAGAGTGGTCCTAAAGGTTCATTTTATATGGATATTTCTGTTTTAATGTTGTGTAATTCTGTGTGGTGTGCCTATAGTATTTGTTTAAAGACTTAGTGCGGTTTGTATTGTCTTTGTTGTATGAACATCTAATTGATGTCTTTGTGTTTGTGTTGTATGTATTGAACTTGTTATTACTCATTATTAATTTAGAAAATGTTATGTTGTGTTGTGAAAAAGTGGCCTTCTGTATTCAAATTAAACTTTGTGAATTTGAAATTTTGGATTGACGACGAACTCAATAATTATAAAATTGGTCGTTAAAATTTGAAAAATAGCCTTTTTCCATCCTATATTTCTATTTCATTTTCATTATAAATTTTTTTTTGAAATTTGGATTAGTATGAGCGGCACTATAACACCACTTCTTGGCGCTATAGCTATTCATCAGACCATGCAAGACGCTAAAGCGCCGCTGTTCGGCGCTATAGGGTCGAACTTACCGGTGAGTCATTTTAAGTGTCTAGACCCATGGATTTGGCCATTTTTACCCTTGGTTTGTCTCCTTCCTCCATTTTTCATATTTTGCACCCCTAGGGTTTCAATTTGTGCTTAATTGGCTTGGAGATAGGCTTCCAAACTTTGGATTTCTTCATCTCTAGGTAAGATCTTCACCCTAACTTTGAAAAATTTTGATTTGAAAATGGATTTCACCCACATTATGGTTTAGGCCGAGAATTAGAAGATTTGATGAAAAAAGTGTGAAATCAATGGTTGAATGATTATTTATGTTTAGATTGTATTTTTAGGAGCCTTTTGAAGTTGATTTTGTGATTTTTGGAATTTATCTTAAAAATTTTTAGATTACACATGGCTCCTAAAATGAAGAGAGGCAAGAAAAAGACAGCTTTTGATTCTGATAAGTTTGTCAGTGCAAGGGCACGGGACAGATATGCCGATTTGCAATAAAAAAAAGTTGATTGCAGAACACAGTTTTCTACGTCCTGGTGGTAATATTGAGTATTTGATTGTGGAGCGACAGTGGGAACTTTTTTTTTATTTCACTATCGTTTCTGTGATTTCTATTGTTTGAGAATTCTATGTCAATTTGCCTGATGAATAAGATGATTTGCTTTATGTGCGTGGGCAATACATAGATATAATTTCTATTTGGATTAACCACATATACCAATTGCACAGTGTTCCTACCTTCTTCTTTTATGAGTTCCATCCTACTAAAGATGAATTTGATGAGTTTATGGGATTTTTGACTGATGAAAATGGAGTTTGGAAGATTAAGAATTGGTGAGGGGTGGACTTTTCTGTTTCAAAACTTAGTGTTCATTCTTGAGCATAGCACTATTTCATCTCGGGTAGATTATTGCCTACCAACCATTTTAGTGAGGTAACCCGTGAGAGAGCCACTTTAAACTACTGTATTCAGATGAAGAAACCTAATGACATTGGCTCCCTCATTTATCTGTACATGCTTGTTTCCTCGAGAGGAGGAACTACAGGAGGTTTGGGCTACCCTTCTCTTATTACTACTTTGTGTGTTGGATTTGGAGTGAAGTATGAGACATATTGGAGTGAAGTATGAGACGAGACATAAGAATAAACTTTGCCATCTCATAAACCCATTGGAAAAATAAATTTGAAAAAATATGAGAAACATTTTGGGATTAGACGCAGGACTAGAGTTAACATACCTTCAACTTCAACTTCTACTCCTACTCCTTCTTCTAGACCATCCTCTTATGAGTCTATTTCCCTGCATTCTCTTATGGAACAAACGATGATTCAACCAGGAGATCTTATAACTTTACAGAATTAAGTGAAAGGGCTTGAATCTCATTTGTACCACAATGACGATATTATGATGAGGAAGGTTGAGTATGATTTTGCTTATAATGAGGCAATAAGGAGATAAATGGGGGTGACCATTTTATGGAATTTCCTGCTCGCCCTACTTTCACACCATATCAGCCTTCTGAGATGGATGAGGACATAAATCTGGGTGATGATGATGATGTTGGAGATGATGAAGATGTTGATGTTTAGTTTGAGTTTTCTTTCTTTTATTTAATGTGTTAGAATATTTGGACTTTGTTATGTTTGTAAGTTGTTGTATTTGTGTTGGAGATGCATGTATTTAGTATTTTTTTTGTTAAACTGCTAGTTCTACTTTTTATTTTCTACTCCAATTTAAATGCTAGAGTAGTGTTTATTTTATTTTTTATTGTTATGCATGTTAACTTATGTTTATCACTACTCAGTACTTGTCTTTCTTACTTGTACCTGCATTTTTTTCCCTACTTTTAAAATTTAAAAACTTTTCTCTTCTTATGAACTTTCCTGCTTTAAATTAGTTTAAAAGTTTAAGTTTGGGGGAAGGCAAAAAATTCTTTTTAAATTAACTTTATTTTGTCTTCAGGAAATTGTATTTTTAAAAATTATTTTTAACATAACTTGTGGTATGTAGAGTTAACTTTAGAAAACTATATTTTTTATTTTATGAAAGTTGTAAAAAATTTAAGTAAAAGCTTTTAATAATAAAGGTTAATTCTAAAATTAAGATATTTAGTATTAAGAGTTGGGAGTTATGTTTTTACTATTTAAAGTAAAGAATACTGTATTTTTTGAAATATTAAGGATCTGAGATTTATACTTGGAAATAAAGAATTGAGATTTTATGAAAAATCTTAAGCTAATACACATTTGTTGAAGTAAAGAAAAATGAAATGTTTTAACTTTAAGAGGAGGATAGTGGAATTCAAAATCATGAAATGTTGTCCAAATATAGTAATCCTCACATGACATATGAAAAAAAGAAAAAAAGATAGGATTGAAAATGATCCTAAAAGAAAAAAAAAAAGAAAAGAAAAAATTAAAAAAAATATATGTGAGGAGATGCTGAAGGAGATTTTTCTTAAAGTTTCACTATAGAATTTTATAAAGCAGAAATTATAGAAGTTTTTAGGTTAAATTTACTACCACATGTTATAAATTATATATATATATATATATAAGGAGTTACTTGAGGACAAGTAATGTTTAAGTTTGGGGGAATTGATCCACCTCAAAATAACATGTTTTTAGTGCATATTGTATAAGTTTTTTTTTGTACTTTTTTTATGTTATTACACTTTAAAAAATGTATTTTGCATGTTTTTGATTTTAGATACATGGAATGAACATTTATAGAAAATGAGGAAAAAATGGAGCAAAAATGATGATTTTTGTGTGGCGCTATAGCACCACCCCTTGGCGCCATAGTGCCACCATCGAGCGAGAAGGACACTATAGCACCCCAGACTGGCGCTACAGCGCCAGTAACTACCTATTGAAATGATACATTGAATTTTTTCGAATTTTAGAGGGGTGTTTGAAGCAACCTTTGGTTATTTTCTAATTTTTATTTAATGAGAAGGATTTGACTGAATTTAGGGACCTTTTGGAGCCTCAAAAGTTCAATTAGGCGACAATAGTGAGTTAGGTTTTTCATTCTTTGTGTTAAAGTGTAAGTCTGAGTGTGTTTTAGTGAGAAGAAGTTTGGAGATTGCTTAGAGGAAACTCCAGAAGTTTGCTTGGAGAGAAGACATAAGGTACTTTGTATTTGTGTTTGAGTTTTTGTTGTAAGACTTGGATTTCAATATAAATGTTTTGTTTAATCTCTATGAATTCTGAGTAGTTCCCTTTCTTTCTTCTTGCATATGGGATTTAATCTTGTGGGATGAGAATGATTTAAAGATTTATTTTTACTCTTAAAAATTGTGATGATATTTTCACTGAATCTCAATTTACTTTACAAATTGGCCACTTGTGAGGTTAAAATCTGTTGAGAAACATAATGATCTGGGCGGGCTATGATTTCACCCAACTATGGTATACCACACTTCATTCTAGGTAGAGCCATTGCGATCACCTAAGAGGGAGTGCAAATAAATAGGGAGATAAGTTTTGATGGGCGTAGAATTAGTTAGATCTAGAGTGACATGCTAGATTCTTATCATTTTGGCTTAAGGTTTAGTACCCTGACGCTGGGATTCAATCATTACAATGGCATAGGCTAGGGGCATCTAGAGGTGAGAGGCTAGATAACACTGATTTGGAGTCGAGATGTTAAGGAATTGATCTTAAGAAAGCTAATGTTCTTTGCAAGCATCGGGAGGGGGTAAAGAATAATGTATGCTTTTATTTGTCACAATACCTCAATTTTGTCTTAAATAATTTGAATCCTACATAGATTAAAATCTCTGTGCAAGGGGAAATATTTTTCATAATATCCAAACTCGTTGTTATATTTTGCTAAGCTTTTACATTTAGTTGTTGCTTTTTTTAGCACTTTTACTAGTAATTTTTGGTAAGCATATCATTTTAAATCTTTTATGTTTTTAATTTGCAATTTAAATAGAATTTCTATAAATTGATTTTATGAGTTGCCGCATTCCTCATGGGATCAATACTGGGGTTTTTAAAAAAAAATCCTATATTGAAACGATATGTATACTTGCGTAGTACCCCTAATGTGAAAATCTATAATATAATTCCTAAATCATTGTAATTATTCACACTAGCCGCTAGATATAAATTGAGATATACTTTTTGGAAAAATTAAGGAGATTAAAAATACATGTAAGTGCAGGTTGGGTCAATCTACATAAGAGGGGAGGTGTACAAGACCTTTTATGTGTCAAACTCTCCTTAGAAAATTGAATTCTTAATTTAAAATATATTTTTTAACCATAAAAAAAAATAGATTTAACACCCTTAGATTCTTTTACATGCATATATAAAAAATGCCTAAAAGTATTAATTCTTTAAATTTAAAGCAAGCAAGTTATCACAAAATAGCTAAAATAAACTTCTAAAATAGACCATAAGCATTAATAAAGAAAGTAAATCAAGCAATAAAAGTGTGAACTAGTACAAGGGGATGGATTAAAAAATACTTTTATGTAATCACTATAAGCCTGCAAGCAATATACACCTCTTTCAAGCTAATGATACGAGTTAAAATTGCCATAAAAATCAATCTAATTTACCTCAAACGTTATGTAATATGAAAAACATAAAAGTAAGTACACTATGAAAAAGTACCTCTTATTCAATAACAAAAAATTTCTCCTCCTCAGTAGTACCGAGTACGATGATGCTGGAAAACTTTTCGGGTGAGATTAATGGCTAAAAATGGATTTTTTTCTTTCATTTTATCTATTAAGGCGTGACACTTAATTTATAGTGACAAGGTTTATATGGATTTGGCAAAATTAGTATAAAGACTAGTCCAAATTGTGCAAGTTTGGGTTCATTTGGAAGATGAGCTTAGGAAATGAACTTTAGGCAGTTTAAATAAATTAATTTATTTTTGGATGGATATATTATGATTTTAACTTAAAATGTGTAGTTCATGATAGGGATTTGAGGCTGTAAG
>NW_018253405.1:0-1758 GCF_001263595.1 Phalaenopsis equestris
TCCTTACATGAGAAAATCGGGATCAAGTTTTTGGCATTGTTGCCGGGGAAGGTAACGGTTAAATTTAATTAAATAATTTTGATAAATTAGAAAATGTAGATAATATAAATATATATACAAATATAGAAAAATAAAAAAAGACAAAACACAAAAATAAAAAAATGAAATTTATTTAAGAGTTTATTTTTAAAGAATATTACTTTGTTTACTTTATTTGTTTATGTGAAAAATTGGATCTGAAGGTTTAGTACCTTACGATTCAAAATTAGAATGTAATTTTAGAAAAATTCAAAAACAATAAAGAGAAATTAAGAATTTAAAAGAAATGGCAAATAATCTAGAAAATCCAATAAATGAGAATCGACAAAGACCTTTAAAAGATTATGCGAATCTGAAAGCAGATGAACTTCATTTAATTATTCAAAATCCTGATGTTGTTACCAATTCATTTGAGCTTAAACCTCTTATTATCCAAACGGTACAAAATAATTAGTTTGGAGGATCACCTACTGAATATCCTAGCTTACATCTTGTTGGTTTTCTTAAAATTTGCGCTACATTTAAATATGGAGTGTCTAATGATGTTGTTAGGCTTAGACTATTTCTTTTTTCATTAAGGGATAAAGCCAAGGCTTGGTTAAATTCATTAGCACCTGGATCTATTAGAACTTGGGGAGAACTATCACAAAAATTCTTCGCTAAATATTTTTCATCCTTAAAAACTGCTAAGCTTTGAAATGATATTACATCTTTTTGTCAGTTTAAAGGGGAATCGATATAGAAGCCTGGGAAAGATTTAAGGATCTTCTTAGAAAATGTCCACACTATGCTTTGCCAGATTGGTTAATAATTCAAACCTTTTACAATGGATTTGTAGGATCATTAAGATCTATTATAGATGCTGGTGCAGGTGGATCATTAATGTCAAAACCTTTTGATGAAGCAGATTCTTTAATTAATAAAATGGCTACTAACAATTTTCAATGGCCCTCTAAAAGGGTAAATCCTCGGAGAGTAGCCAGTATTCATGAATCTGATGCAATGTCTATTTTGGCATCTCAAATTGCTGCTATTTTTAAAAAGATTGATCAGATAGGAGTGAACTATTCTCAAATACCTCCTGCATTAGAGAAAAATTCACTAGGGCAGATTATTGATACTCAACCATCTTATGAAACCTTAAATGCTATAAATAATTGAAATAACAATCCCAATTCTAAAATTCTAACTATTTTAACCCTTTAACCCTTGATGGAAAAATCACCCTAATTTTAGTTGGAATAATTATAATAATTTGGTGAATCCATCTGTAAATCTGAACAATCAAGGAAATCCTAATTTTTGACCCTATTATCCTCCAGGATTTAACTCCAATCCTAACCCACAAGTTAAGGAAAAGAAGTTGACAATGGAAGATGTGATGTTGAATATGTGAAATCAAAAACAAAATTAATGGGCTCCTATTAGAAATATTGAAAATCAATTAGGACATATTGCTACTGCACTTAGTAACAGACCTTCTGGAATTCTTTCAAGTACTGTGGAAGTTAATCCAAAAGATTAAAATAAAGTGCTAATTAAAGCTATTCAATTAGGAAGTGGAAAAGAAATTGAAACAAGAATCCAAAGAGAAACTGAAGCTGATGAAGAGAAGGAAGAAATGGAAAATTATCAACATTTAAAATGAACAAACACAGGTACCTTTAGAAAAACCATTACCTTTGTTTTCTCAAAAACTGAAGCAGAAGAATAAAGATA
>NW_018253406.1:0-1156 GCF_001263595.1 Phalaenopsis equestris
GCCGGTATATCCATCTAAAAAATAAAAAAAATTTTGCCCAGCAAGTCTATGTACTATTTGGTCTAAAAATGGTAAAGGGAAGTGATCTTTCCCATTGGCAGTGTTTAATCTTCTATAATCAATGCAAATACGCCACTCAGTAACTTGTCTTCAGTAACTCGCCACTCAGTAACTTGTCTAATAGGTATTAGTTCATTTTTCTTTTTTGTTTCAGTAGTCACTCCTCCTTTCTTAGGAACACAATGAATTGGACTTACCCAAGAACTGTCTGAAATAGGATATATAATTCCAGTATCCAACCATTTCAAAATTTCTTTCTTGACTACTTCTTTTATAATTGGGTTTAATCTCCTTTGTGGATCAAATCTTGGTTTATATTGTTCATCTATTATAATTTTTTGCACACAGATCAAAGGACTGGTTCCGTTAATATCAGCTAAGGTCCAATCAAAAGCTTTCTTATATCTTTTTAATGTATCCAAAAGTCTTGCTCTTGCACATCATTTAATTCTGAAGATATAATAACAAGTAATGTAGATGAGTTTCCTAAAAACACATAAAACACATACTTCGGCAATATTTTCAACTCAAGTTCAGGTGGTTTTATAATTGACGGAACTAGATTCTTCTCAACATTTTTTATATCTTATCAGCATTTGTAATATCCAACATCTCAAATCTTTCCTGAACATAATCTAATTCTTCATTTTCTATTTCATCCAAAATAACTTCATCTTTGTCTTCAAAATATTCTTTTTTCTTCAAAATGTTCTTTAAAATGCTCGTTCAATAGATGTTCACCAATTTCCATGCGAAAACATTCATTATCTCTTTCAACAGCAGGGTATTTCATAGATTTTGTAATGTTAAAAGTCACTTCTTGATCGTTAACTCTCATAGTTAATTCTCCCTTATGGACATCTATCATAGTTTTTCTAGTAGCTAAAAAGGTCTCCCTAAGATTATAGGTGTTTCTTTATCTTCCTCCATATCTAAAACAATGTAATCCACATGAAAGATAAATTTATCAACTTTTACTAACACATCTTCTATAACTCCCTTAGGATAAGTAACTGAACGATCTGCTAACTGAAGAGTTACAAAAGTAGGTGAGACTTCTCCTAATCCTAATCTTTTAAAAATTGATAGAGGCATA
>NW_018253406.1:2790-3898 GCF_001263595.1 Phalaenopsis equestris
GCTCAAATGAATTAGCAGCTACATCAGGATTTTGGATAGATAAGTGAATTTCATCTACTGTAGGATTTCCATAATCTCGTAGAGGTCTAGGTTGATGGTCATTTTCTATTCCTTGATTGTTCACGTTGTTTTCCATTGTGTCAAGGTTTCTAGGTTCTTTTCTTAGTTTTTTAATTCTTCTAACAGTGCGTTCTAATTCCGAATCGTAGGGTATAAGATTCTCAGGTCCAAATTTACGCATATAATTGAAATCAGTACACAAAAAAAAATAGTTAACTAAATATGAAAATAAGTTGCAAGTCAAGTAAAAGTTTTCTAATAGTTCTAATTTGTCTGTTACTCTAATTATGATTTTTGTTTTCTCTCCGGCAACGGCGCCAAAAACTTGACAACGACTTTATATATACTTAAAAATACAAGAATTTGATACTGTTGCTAGAAGATTTAATTCCCCGGCAACGACGCCAAAAACTTGACAGCGACTTTATATATGCTTAAAAATACAAGAATTTGATAGTGCTGCTAGAAGATTTAATTCCCTGACAACAGCACCAAACACTTGATAGCAGTTATAGATTCGATAAAGATGTGTATAAAATATTCAATAATTGCAAAAGTCACACTTATCAACACAAGTATAGTATCGCTCAAGTAGTACAGGGCTCTAATGGAGTCCTGGATATCGATCCCACATGGAGTAATATTAGAGGCTACGAACTAAGATTTTAGAAAATCAATACTTAATCACAACAATATCGTACAAATTGCTTATCTGTCACTAATAGACAATTGAAATAAATATCTAATTTTAATAACTCTTAAATAACTAATTCTACTAATAAAGTTTTTAATGTGAAATTCAATATATAAGAAAGCATCCTTCTCCTTATCAAGAAATTAAAGTGAATGGATAAAGTGAATTAGTTCAAATTGGATTGTGCCAAATAGGAGCATACTTATTCTTTACCCTTTGGTCCAGGCATAAAGAACATTCACTAATTCTATGCTTAGTTACTAAATCTGCGGCTAGGCTGGGAGGATACCGACTCTCACTTCGGAGCTCCCACGTTCCCCTCGCCTGAGGGCTAACATCTACACTTCAGCACCC
>NW_018253406.1:4173-4610 GCF_001263595.1 Phalaenopsis equestris
TCTCAAGACAAGGAGAAAGACAGAGAAAACTACTTAGAAGTTATGGAGAAAATACGACAAAACTTGGAATTTATATATAAAAGCAACATCATACAAACTTCAATAAGTAAATAACACTTATCTCTAATTCCTCCCCAAGAAAACTCTCTGAATCCCTTCCTTTCTTTACAGCACACAAAATTCTTCTTCGAAGCAGCAAGGAGGAAGAAATCTCTCACTTTCCCTCCACTCTTACAATCTCTCGAAGAATTCCTGACAATACTAACCCAAAATAAATCTCTCACCACTCTTCAAAAAACCAAAACTCAGCGGACACCACCATCAGACTTTTATTTTCGGCCCAAATGTCCTCTTAAAGTTGTAGAAGAGTTTTCCCAAGAGTTGCCTAAGCATCCCCTAAAAAATCGTCCACATTCAATGCACCTGTTAAGAGAACC
>NW_018253406.1:4658-5193 GCF_001263595.1 Phalaenopsis equestris
GCCGTTGGCGGCCGCGATGGCGCCGTCGACGGCCTTCTTGAATAATTGATTCCGAACTCTCAGGAAAAACCCGTCGTCATATTTTCTCCAAATTCGCTCCTTTTTGCATCTTTTTGCTCCAATGACCATAATTCACATACCTGCAACAAAACATCAAAAATACCCTTCTTTAAAGTGCAATATTATCAAAATCAGTGTTATCATAAAGTGCAATATTATCAAAATCAGTGTAAAATAGGTATGAAAATCTCAACATATTTTCGTTTGGTCAGTAGGGTTGATATGCAATCCATCCCCGAAAAGGACACATGAGTGTTTGAAATGAGTGTGCGAGGAGCGGTAACCCAAGAAAATACCTAAGGTAATTTGAAGTTGTGTCATAGGAGGTGAATAAGTCTGTGAGGAGCAGTGACTCAAGAAAATACCTACGACAGTTCAAAGTGGTGTTGTAGGAGGTGAGAGAGTGTGTGAGGAACATTTACTTGAGAAAATTCCTACGATAGTCCGAAGCGATGTTTTAAGAGGTGAAAGAGTG
>NW_018253406.1:5241-7087 GCF_001263595.1 Phalaenopsis equestris
CTTAAAGAGTGTTCAATGAGTAGTGACTTGAAAGAGACACAGGAGTGTCAGGGGTGAAGGTGTTAGGAATAGTGATTTGAGAGAGACTCAAGAGTGTTGGGGGTGAGTGTACAAGGAGCAACGACTCAGAAGTGAAACAAAAGTGTTGAGAGTGACTGTTTAAAGAGAAGTGACACAAAAGAGACCCAAGAATGTCAGGGGTGAATGTGCGAGGAGCAGTCACTCAAGAGAGATACAAGATTATTGAGAGTGAGGAGTAGTGACTCAAGAATGAAACACGAGTGTCGGGAGTTATTTTTTTCTCCCCGAATTATCATCGGTTCAATAGACCTCCAAATGAAGTAGAATTTAAGCACAGAGAGGCTCATTTAAAAGATATCAATGATACATATACAAAAGAAAATTATTTTTTCAAAAACAATGGCTCGTTGAAAAATTTTTAGATGGGACCACTTTCATGCATGGAAACCCTAAATGCACAATTTTATGTTAAAGTAGTATTCGATGACAACCAAACTGGTTTGCATGATTTTCATATGTAATTATGAAAATGATGCAATTTAAAAAATATTATTTGGATCACTAGATAGACATGTGGAGAAAAACAATAATTTTAGAGTTTAAGACGATAAGCATCGTGCATGAAAATTTGAATTTAAGAGTTTCACATAAAAATTGTTTCAAATGATCATTGAACTTGCCTGCGTGTTATTTAACGGTGATAATAAGCCTCATGCAAAAAAATGTTTCAAATATCAAATTAAAAATGATGCCGGATACAACATATTTTTATTAAATAATCTCATATTTTTTGTAATGTTTAAAAGTCATATTCTAGAAATGAACTACATCTCTGATTTATGTAGGCCAACACGTAGAGGTGAGCAAAAAAAAAGAAATTTACATTATTATCATACTGAGATGTTTTATATTATGATTGAATTGAAACCTTAATAGCTAAATAATCTTTTTATCTAAAATGTGTAATGAGTTACTTCTTTTTGTGGCTTGTCTAAACTCAACCGATCCATTCTCAATTATTCATAAAGGAAAATTGATTCGTCTTGTAGAGTTATTTTTTAGTTATTTTTTTTCTTAGCTTGTGGCTCTTGAGCATCAGCTATCCACTTATTTTATTGATATGTGTAGTAGTACAGATTTCATTTCTTAAAATGGTCTTATTAATAAAGAAAATAACAAATTTAGACAAAGGGAAAATATGCATCCCTAAATTGACAAGCTTGTTGTATTGACATTAACTGTACAAGTGTTACTTTTATGGTTGAAAGAGCTTTTTCTGTAATGAAGATTGTCAAATATTAATTCATTAGTTGAATGGGATTGACAAACTTAATAATCATCTTTCAACTTACATTGAGAAAGAAATATTTATTTAGTCCCAAATGAAGATGTAATGCAATATTATCAAAAAATGCAAAATAGATTAGAAAATTTGTATATCACTTTAGTCATTGATAATAATAAAATACAATACTTTGTTTTGACTTATTTATCATTCGTTTTGTTTTTGGTAAAATTTATTTACTTATATGATCTGAAGAAAGAGGTTGGTTCCGCCCATGATGATAAATATTTAATATTTTTAAATTATCCATGACAATTATTATTCTAAAAACTCTCTCTCTCTATCTAATTACTATTTGCTAAAATAATATGGCAATTTTTGTTCTTAAGCACCAACAATTAATTTATTTAGGATTTGTATGTGGCATTTACAACTGTTTGAAGACGCAGTTATGAAGCTGCTTCCAAGGAAGCTATTACGAGAAAGCTGCTGCCAATGAAACAGTATGTCCCTACTATATTATAGGGACATACTGTTTCA
>NW_018253407.1:0-953 GCF_001263595.1 Phalaenopsis equestris
TAATCCCTGGTGAAGAACTTATGGGGCGTCTCTCCGATGTTTGGAGATATGGTGGAATCAGATCTTCTCTTGGATCGACTCTATGCAATGCTCCCTGCAATATCGGATCGTCTTTCATGTAATGGTCAGATTGGATGTTATTTCGCCTTGCATCTAATTGAATGGTTTGGTATTGGCTCCTATGGTCGTGTTTTTGTCCACCTCATGATTCAGTTGATTTTGGCTTTGTTGCCTTTGCTCGGACAGCTTCACTCGGTTGGACAGGTAAGCCTTGTAATCTTCTGGTGGTGGGTTGTCCTTTTACATACTCTTATTTTGGGTCATTAGATCCCCTCAGAATCAATGGACGCCTTATATAAGAAGAGGGTGAATATATTTGATGAGTAATCATAGTAATAACATGTTAGTAGATGAGTACTCAAAAAGAACAATCTTTTTCTTTGAAGAAATATGTTTGTCAAATAGAACACTTTGTGAATTCTATGAGTTAAATAGCTTGGTTTCTTAAGACAAAGTTAGAGTTGCTCCCTCAACCATAGAGGCAAATCAATGCACGGTCCTTGAGGTGCAATTACTGATGTTAAAATGTGATATTTCCTTTATAAAATTTTGGCTTCAATTCAATAAGATATAAGAATCATAGAAAATTGAATATTAATAGCCAAAATAATATAATATTAATGCTTAATTCTAAATATATTATTCTTGTTGCTTGTCAAAATCATGGTGATAAAGTACTAAGTTAATGTCTTTAACATTGCAGAAAGATCCAACACACACATATATAACTGAATAGATGACAAAGTTTTTATGCGAAAAATTTGAAAAGAGAAAATATCATATAGCTTAGCCTAATCAGATTTTTTACATCATATATTTAAACTTACAAATATCACTATCCTTTCTAAGCTAAGAAGACTGGGTTATACAATAAATTGTATTATCCTTGTTAT
>NW_018253408.1:0-959 GCF_001263595.1 Phalaenopsis equestris
TAATCCCTGGTGAAGAACTTATGGGGCGTCTCTCCAGTGTTTGGAGATATGGTGGAATCAAATCTTCCCTTGGATCGACTCTATGCAATGCTCCATGCAATATCAGATCGTCTTTCATGTAATGGTCAGCTTGGATGTTATTTCGCCTTGCATCTAATCGAATGGTTTGGTATTGGCTCCTATGGTCGTGTTTTTGTCCACCTCATGATTCAGTTGATTTTGGCTTTGTTGCCTTTGCTCGGACAGCTTCACTCGGTTGGACAGGTAAGCCTTGTGATCTTCTGGTGGTGGGTTGTCCTTTTACATACTCTTATTTTGGGTCATTAGATCCCCTCAGAATCAATGGACGCCTTATATAAGAAGAGGGTGAATATATTTGATGAGTAATCATAGTAATAACATGTTAGTAGATGAGTACTCAAAAAGAACAATCTTTTTCTTTGAAGAAATATGTTTGTCAAATAGAACACTTTGTGAATTCTATGAGTTAAATAGCTTGGTTTCTTAAGACAAAGTTAGAGTTGCTCCCTCAACCATAGAGGCAAATCAATGCACGGTCCTTGAGGTGCAATTACTGATGTTAAAATGTGATATTTCCTTTATAAAATTTTGGCTTCAATTCAATAAGATATAAGAATCATAGAAAATTGAATATTAATAGCCAAAATAATATAATATTAATGCTTAATTCTAAATATATTATTCTTGTTGCTTGTCAAAATCATGGTGATAAAGTACTAAGTTAATGTCTTTAACATTGCAGAAAGATCCAACACACACATATATAACTGAATAGATGACAAAATTTTTATGCGAAAAATTTGAGAAGAGAAAAGATCATATAGCTTAGCCTAATTAGATTTTTTACATCATATATTTAAACTTGCAAATATCACTATCCTTTCTAAGCTAAGAAGATTGGGTTATACAATAAATTGTATTATCCTTGTTATGCAGAG
>NW_018253409.1:0-2239 GCF_001263595.1 Phalaenopsis equestris
GTACCTACAGAGTTAATTTAATTACTCAAATTTCTCTAAAATTTTCACTATGGTATTTACTTAAATCAAACTTATAGCATTTTTGAATGAAAACTTTACTACAGTAGATCATAACTTTTATATAGTATTAAAATTACTTGGACAAGTAATAGTTAAGTTTGGGGGATTTTATCCAAAGAATAATATGTTGAGATTTTCATACCTATTTTATACTGATTTTGATGATATTACACTTTAAAGAAATGCATTTTTTTTGTTTTGTTGCAGATATGATGAATTATGGTCATTGTAGCAAAAATATGCAACAGAGAGCAAATTTGGAGCAAGAAGGACCAAAAGATGAATAATTGAACTAGGGCGCTGACGGCTAGATTTCTCCCGACACTCCAGCCAATTATTTTAGAAGGCTCGCCGACGGCGCCCTTGAGGCCGCCGACGGTGAGATTGGGGGTTAATTCAAAAGGTGCATTGATTGTGGACGATTTTTGGAGGGATACTTAGGCAACTCTTGGAAAAACTCTTCTACAACTTTAAAAGAAGATTTTGGCCAAAATTAGGAGGCTCTGGAGGTTAGAGAGGTTCCCGTAGAGTATATAGAGTTTAATTTAGGGTTAGATTATGAGGAATGCTTTGAGAGATTGTAAGAGGGGAGGGAAAGTGAGAGATTTCTTCCTTCTTGCCGCTTCGAAGAAGAATTCTGTGTTGTAAAGAAAGAAAGAGATTCAGAGGAACTTTGAGGAATTTGCTTGGGGAGGAATTAGAGATAAGTGTTATTTACTTGTTGTAGTTAGTGTGACTTTGCTTTTATATATAAATTCTAAGTTTTGTTGTGTCTTCCCATGAGTTCTGAGTAGTTTTCTCTGTCTTTCTTTTTGTCTTGAGATTTGTGAAATGGTGATTTAAATTGGTTGAGTCTTAAAAATAATAAAGAAGTTGTGATGATCTTTTCACTTTGATTTTAATTTTCTTTCAATCTGGCCAATTGATTTGTTAAAATATGTTAAGTTTTACAACAAGTGAAGATTACATCCAAGATTTAGGGAGGTCAAAGCACATAGAAGTTGGGTGCAAATAAATAGGGAAATAAAATTATCCGGCGTTGAATTGGAGATTTTAGAGTGACAGACTAAAATCCCGAATTCGGTCCTATCATTTGGGTGCTGAAGTATAGATGTTAGCCCTCAGGTTAGGGGAACGTGGGAGCTCTGAAGTGAGAGTCGACCTAGCCTAGCCGCAGATTCAATAACCAAGCATATGATTAGTCAATGTTCTTTATGCCTTAATTTTCTTTATGCCTCAACCAAAGGGTAATGAATAGGTATGCTCTTATCTGGCACAATCCATTTGAACTGATTCACTTTATCCATTCACTATAACTTCTTGACAAGGAGAAGGATGCTTTCTTATATATCAAATTTCACATTAGAAACTTTATTAGTAGAATTAGTTATTTAAGAGTTATTAAATTCCATATTTATTTCAATTTCCTATTAATGACAGATAAGAAATTTAAATTATATTTTTGTGATTAAGTACTGATTTTCTAAAATCTTAGTTCATAGCCTCTAATATTACTCCCTGTGGGATTGATATCTAGGACTCCATTAGAGCTTTGTATTAATTGAACGATATACTTGCGTTGATAAGTGTGACTTTACCATTATTGAATATTTTATATATACATTTTTACCGAATCTATAACCGTTGTCAAGCTTTTGGTTCAATGATAAGAGTTTTACTAGCGTAGTATATAACTTTAAAAATCTTATCATACATTTGTCCAAGAACAGCTCCAATAGCATAATCACTAGCATCACACATCAATTCAAATGATTTCTCCCAGTTAGGTGAAACTATTATAGGGGCTGTGAATAACTTTTCTTTTAATAACTCAAAGGCATTTAAACAGTCTTCAGTAAACTCAAATTTCTTGTCCTTTTCTAAAAGTTGGCATAGAGGTTTGGTAATTTTAGAAAAATTTTTAATATAACGCCTGTAAAAACCAACATGTCCTAGAAAACTTCTAACTCCTCTTATATTAGTACGAGGTGTTAATTTAGATATAAATTGAATTTTTTCAGGGTCTACTTCCATACCATTTTCCAAAATTTTATGCCCTAACACAATTCCTCCTGCAACCATAAATTGACATTTCTCCCAATTTAGAACTAAATTAGTTCTTTTGCATAACTCTAAAACTTTTTCAAGATAATTTAAGCATGCGTCAAATGATGTTCCA
>NW_018253409.1:4041-6539 GCF_001263595.1 Phalaenopsis equestris
CACAGTACTTGGAAAAGTTCCTAATGTTCGGTTACTAAGCGCAGTAGCGATATGCCCCAATTGTTTTTTAATATTCTTGATAGCAGTTCCTTGATTTTGTAACTGGTTTCCTTGAATTTGTAATTGATTTCCTTGATTTTACAATTGTTGACCCATGTTCAGTATCAGTTCTTCCATAGACAACTTGTTTTCCTTAAATTGAGTGTTACTATTAAATCCTGAAGGACAAGAAGGCCTATAATTAACATTTCCTTGGATGGATGGATTTCCCAATGGGTTTACTGGGTGGTTTGCCCATTGTTGATTTGTAGAAGAATTGTTATTCCAATTAAAGTTAGGATGATTCTTCCAACCTGGGTTATAATAGTTCAAATAAGGATTGTTGGGTCTATTATTAATAGCATTTAAAGTTTCATAAGAAGGTTGAACATCCACAAATTGGCCAGATGAATTCTCTTCCATCATAGTAGGTGTTGGAGAATAATTCATTCCATAATGATCTACTTTCTTTGATATTACAGTAATCTGCAAAGCTAACATAGATATTACATCTGAATCGTTGATACTAGCTACTCTTTTAGGATTTACCCTTTTAGAGGGCCATTGATAATTGTTGGTAGCCATCTCTTCTATTAATAAATAAGCCTCATCAAAAGGTTTTGACATTAAAGAACCACCAACCGCAGCATCTATAATCGATCTAAGAGATCCCACTAATCCATTATAAAAAGTTTGAAGTATCAACCAATCTAGTAACGAATAATGTGGACAAATGTTGACACTTTCTAATAAGATCTTTAAATCTCTCCCAAGCTTCATATATCGACTCTCCATCAATCTGACAAAATGATGTTATGTCATTTTTAAGCTTAACAGTTTTGGATGGAGGGAAATTTTGGATAGAAGTTTCTGTGAAAGTTCTGCCTAAGTTCTAATAAATCCAGGTGCTAACGAATTTAATCACATCTTAGCCTTATCCTTAAGTGAAAAAGGAAAAAGTCTAAGTCTAACAGCATCCTTCGAAACTCTGTCATATTTAAAGGTAGCACAAAGTTCTAAAAAACTAGCAAGGTGTAAATTAAGATCTTCATTTTGTGTACCTTCAAATTGATTGTTTTGTACCATTTGGATAATAGCAGGTCTGAGTTCAAATGATTTAACAACTACATCCGGATTTTGGATAGAAAAGTGAATTTCATCTGATGTAGGATTTGCATTATCTCGTAGAGGTGTAGGTTGATGTTCATTTTCTATTCTTTGATTGTTCACCTTGTTTTCCATTGTGTCAGGATTTGTAGGTTCTTTTCTTAGTTTGTTAATCCTCCTAATAGTGCATCTAATTCCAAATCATAGGGTATAAGGTTTTCAGGTGCAAATTTAAGCATACAATTGAAATCAGTACACAGAAAAAAAGTTAACTAAATATGAAAATAAGTTATAATTCAAGTAAAAGTTTTCTAATAGTCCTAATTTGTTCGTTACTCTAATTATGATTTTTTTAAAATCTAATTTTTACTCCCCGGCCAACTGCGCCAAAAACTTGACATCAACTTTATATATACTTAAAAATACAAGAATTTGATACTGCTGCTAGAAGATTTAAATCCCCGGCAACGGCGCAAAAAACTTGACAACAACTTTATATATGCTGAAAAATACAAGAATTTGATATTGCTGCTAGAAGATTTAAATCCCCGGCAATGGCGCCAAAAACTTTACAACGGTTATAGATTTGATAAAGATGTGTATAAAATATTTAATAATTGCAAAGTCACACTTATCAATGCAAGTATACGTATCGCTCAAGTAATACACAGCTCTAATGGAGTCCTGGATATTGATCCCATAGGAAGTATAACTAGAGGCTACGAACTAAGATTTAAAAAATCAGTACTTAATCACAACAATATAGTTCAAATTGCATTTTTGTTACTAATAGGCAATTGAATGAAAAATGTAATTTTAGTAAACTCTTAATTAACTAATTCTACTAATAATGTTTCTAATGTGAAGTTCAATATATAAGAAAACATTCTTATCCTTGTCAAGAAATTTAAGGGAATGGATAAATTAAATCAGTTCAAATTGTATTATGACAAATAGGAGCCTACCTATTCTTTATCCTTTCTTACCCTTTGGACCAGACATAACGAACATTGATAAATCCTATGCTTAGTTAGTGAATATACGGCTAGGCTGGGAGGATACCGGCTCTCACTTCGGAGCTCCTACATTCCCCTCGCCCGAGGGCTAACATCTACACTTCAACACCAAAACGATAAGACCGAATTAAGGATTTTAGTCTGTCACTCTAAAATTTCCAATTCTACTCCCGATAATTTTTATTTCCTCATTTATTTCTACCCAACTTTCATGGGCTTTGACCTCCCTAAATCTTGGATGTAATCTTCACTTTAGTTGTAAAACTCAACATATTTCAACAAATCAATTGGCCAGATAGAAAGTAAATTAAGATTGAAGTGAAAATATCATCACAA
>NW_018253409.1:7138-9342 GCF_001263595.1 Phalaenopsis equestris
CATTGTTGGACATACCCACCGAGCTCGCCGTCGGCGGCCTCGAGGGCACCGTCAACGAGCCTTCTAAGTGAATTAAATCTGGAGTCTCAGGAAAAGTTCACCGTCGGCACCCTCGTTCAAATTTTCACATTTTGGTCCTTTTTGCTCCAAATTCGCTCATGTTTGCATTTTTTTTCTTCAATGACTATAATTCAACATACCAACAACAAAATATCAAAAATACTTTTCTTTAAAGGGCAATATCATCAAAATCAGTGTAAAATAGGTATGAAAATCACAACATATTTTCCTTTGGTCATTGCAAAAGAAAAGTAAAAGGAAAATAACGACATAATCTTCTCATGCCACCATTTCCAAAAAAGAAGAAATAGTAAGAGAAACACATCACAAAGCACGAAGAAAACACAATGTAAAACTTTATTAAATCAAAGAAAATCTACTAGAAAAGTTTTTACAAAATCATATGATAATAAAGAACACAAAACTTAACTTTTTTCCTTTGAAAGAAAGATGAAAATTTCTCCCACAAAGTCTCTCACTGATCCTTGCAATGCTAGCACATTCCCTTACAGATTCTCTCAAAATCCCCTCACCAATCTCTCCAAAATGGTAGAAATCTATATTTATACTCCTATTCTAAGATCTATAAACATTCTCCACATTTTTACACTCACACACACCAACTTTTCTAACATAAAATCACTCTCTTATAGTGTAGGGACAAATTTCTCAAGAGATGCCTCAAGCAACCTTCCAAAAAGCGTCCAAATACATTGAATCTTCTAGAAATTTGCCCAGGATCATGTCTAAACAGTTTTGGGTATTTTCGGCATTGTTTTGGCATCATTTTTTGAACTCTGACATTATCAGCGCTAGTTCTGGCACTGTCGGCGTCCATCCTGCGCAGCTTCACCATTTTGCTTTGTTTGGCTCTGTTACGTTCCGTTTCAGTTGCATTGCGTTCCTAATAGATAGACCTACAAAAAAAGCATAAAAAAACCTTCCTTTGTAGCATAATTTCATTCAAAAATGTGTGAGAAGTGTAAAAAAGATTAAGCATAGAAAGACATATCAAAAAATGCCAGGACAAAATTTTCTTTCTTTCTGTTTTTGCTCCAAATTGCACCATTTTTGCTTATTCTTCTCCAAAACTCCATTTCTTGTCACTAAAACCAAATAATATACAAAATACCTTCCTTTAAAATCAATATCATTGAAAATCACCAAATATAGGCATTAAAAGCATGTGAAAAGTTGAACCCTTTTTTAGGCGTATCAGTTAACTTGAGTACTTTTGTCAAAACTGCAAGGCACAAGACGGCACTAACTTTCTGAAAATTTTCAAATGATAGGGACAATGTCTTCACTAAAGTGATTTTTTCTTTCAACTCCATACTAGAGTTCACTGTCAACTAGGATGATCTGCCTGACCTGGCAGTTATTAAGTTTGGACAAGGGTTAAATGATGTTGGAATCAAGTTTGGGAAGGTGGTCATCATAGTGATGAAGCTCGAAATAGATAAGTCCATGGAGCTTATTGTAGAGTTTAATTTGAAATTGGCTATGGAATTCTCCCCTCCAAAGGTGTTGGTTGAAAAGAACCTTACTATTAATATGGGATCTGTCATTAGGAATGTTGGGATTGCTCCCGGGACTATTCCTGCTCTTACTGGCAAATTCACCACTGCTGCACCAGTTGCTTTGCCAACTAAAGGAAAGAGATTCTACAAGAGTCAGCCGATGCTTATGCTCCGCCATTTTTTGGGTTCGAGATTGGGTCTAATTCAAAGTCAAAGAAAACGACAAAGGTACAGGAAAGGTGGCGCAACCAGGAAACTTTGAAAGCTGAGAAACCTCCACAAATCTGCCAACATTTGAAATAGTACACCCAACAGTACAGTCAACAATAATTCCATCAGAAGCCATGCCAGAATAATGAAAAAAATGGTCTGTTTATTTTTAAGTGATCAAGCCAATTCTATTCTTTCAGAATGGAGGCAGTAGCATAGATATTCTTAGATTTGGTCAGCATGCCTGAATTCAAATTATTAGAGCCAAAAAGGTAGGAGAAAGTTGATCAAAAAGGTAAATCCAATTATTGGCCATATCAAAGACTTCTTGAGCATACTATAGAGGGTTATTTCAACTTCAAAGAGTTGCTTGAAAATAAGAACTTTAGAAATGGGATTATAAAAATTTGGAAA
>NW_018253409.1:9352-14337 GCF_001263595.1 Phalaenopsis equestris
TGATAGAACCCAAAGTGGTTCCATCTATATGATTTCAGCAGGTCTAACTATTCTAAATGATTTCTACACAACTACACCGGCACTCAAAAAAAGAAAAAACATTCATTAGAAACCTCTAATTGACCTTAAATTTATCAAAGGGGAGTCAACCGAGGCTATGTTGGAGAGGGTCTGAGCCGATATTACACGGTCATTTAAAAGACAAAGAAAAGATATGAATGATGAAAATTATGATGTGTCAGATTACATGGAAGCAGGATCAACAGAAATAAATGTCATCGAGACCCAAGCCAAGTTATCTAGTGAGGAGAATGCCACGGATGAATGGAAAGGGGCCATCCAATGAAGGGACAAATAGATCAGTCGTCTTGAAAAGAAAATAGAAGAAATGATGACTGCCATGATTACAGTGCAAAGATAATCACAATCACTGCAGATAGTACCTCAAATAAACCAATCAAAAATCACTCATATCGCAGATGAAAGAAAAGAGTTCACTTCTGATGAACACCTGAAGAAGGATTCAGTTCATGGTCTGATGCATTAAAATTAAATTAAACAGATGGTCGAACAATAGGTGAGAGAAGCCCTGGATCAATAAAAAGGAGGGGCATTGACTATAAAGGGTAGACCTTACCCAGAGGATTTTGTGGTCATCCAATACCTCAAGAGTTTTGTACCACTTTATTTAAAAAATTTGATGGAACTGGAAACCCTCGTCAGCATGCTGCACACTTTCGAGCAAGCTACTTGATACACCAAAATAATATGTTGTTTTAAGTATACATTTTATGCTTATTTTTGGAGATATTGAACTTTAAAGAAGGGAATTTTAATAGTTTTGTTTTAAGTATATATATTTTAGGCATTCGGATCAAAAGTAGCAAAAAGGACAAAATTTGGAGTCAAAACAAAAAATTTTCAAATTTTGGTGAAAATTTTCGAATTTTGGTGTCGGATTGGTGCTAGATGCGCCAGATTTGCGCCAGATGCGCCAAAAACCAAAACAATGCAGTCTTCATCAAACTGGCGTATGATGCGCCAGATTGGCGCCATATGCGTCATTTGATAGAGAGTTGGCGCATGATGCACCGGATTTGGCACAAGATGCGCCAGAGATGAATTTTTGCAGATTAAGGCAAGATGCGCTAGAGATGAATTTTTGCAGATTAAGGTGGTTCAAGATGAATTTTGTAGAAATTTTGAAAGGGAGACTTGTTCTAAACACCCCTTGGAGTAATTCAATGCATTTACAAAGTTTGGTAGACACTTTGGAAGATTTTTTTATGAAGGGATATGTCTCTTGGATTAATGGACATGTCTTTCTAATTCAAAAGAGTTGACTTTTGGACAGAATTTTGGGGAGAATTCTGAATTCTATTTTCATGGAGGCAGCCCTTGATAAAAGAGTGGAAAGTCTAGGGCTTAAAAGGAGAGGATTTTTCGGGGCACGAGGTATGTGACATGTAGAAGGAGAGTTAGAGAGAGAGGAAAGTCTAAGGCTTGCGATATTCTTCAAGGATTGTAAGAGGAGAGGGAAGGTGGGAGATTTCTTCTTCATTACAATTCTAAGGAGAATTGAGAGTGCTTGAAAAGAGAGAAAGGCTTGGATAAAACTTCTAGGAGTTTACCTGAGGTGGATTGTGAGATTAATTGTGTCTTTTAGTTCATTTGTTTTGTAGACTTGTTTTTATATATGACATCCGTGTTTTGTCATATCCTTCTCATGAATTCTAAGTAGTCTTCTTTATCCTTCTCCCTACTTTGCAATATGGTTTTGTGAATAATTTTTTTTATTTTATATGGTTTTAAATGTCAATAAACTTGTGATGATTTCAACTCTGATCTTTATTTACTTTTTGATCTAGCCAATTAAAATGTTAAAATGTGTTGAGAAACATATGTTCTGAAAGGGCTATGATTTCTACAACATGGGGAGAATCACATTTGATTTCATGGAAGATTATTTCATCCATGGAGTTGGGTGCAAATAAATAGGAAATATAATTTGTTTGATACAAAATTTTAGATTTTAGGGTGACAGATTACAATCCTCAATTGGGTCCAGTTGATTCGAAACTAATACAAGATTGTTAGCCCTCAGAGGAGGCCATAGTGGGAGCTCTAGAGTGGCAGCCAATATCCTCCTAGCCACAGAATTAGAGATCAAACTCTGGATTAGTCAATGTTCTTTATGCATTCAGAAGGAAGTAAAGAATATGAATTGTCCTATTTTAGACAAAATTTTTTTATATATTTTCAAATGATTTTAATTTCTTCACAATCCATATACTCATTGTAAAGGTAAGGGTTTTTTCTTAAATTTGAACTTTCGATCACATCATCTTAGTTTTAATTTACTTTTAAAAGTTTAGTATTTAGTTTAGTTAACTTTGTCTTTCAACTTATTTTTAATTAGTATTTACTTGTCACTTAATATTCAAACTTCACACTTTACTTTTTTTATTTTTAAAATTGTACTTTACATTATAATCTTAAGGACTTATTTACAGGCATTTCCAATTTCCCCGTGGGATTGATATCTAGGACTCCATTAGAGCCCTTTATTACTTGAGCGATATTATAGTTACATTATTTTTAAAGGGGATTTGGAAGTTAAAAGATATTTAAATAATAAAACTATTTAATTGAAGTTATTTTGTTGTGATTAATTTGCATGTTTGCTATTGTATATGTTGTGTGTAGTTTGTAATATTGAAAAATGTTTCCAAAATTAACACACTAAATCCACCCGCATCGAGTTTTTGTCTTCGTTGCTTAGGAAATAACAGAAAGTAGTGGTAAGTTATTTTATAATTTATAGTATTTTTATTTTAAAAATTAAAAAAAAGATTGCTTGTAGTTTAGTACTGATATTTTCTTATTTAAGTGTGTTTGCTTTTTTTTTAAATTCTTGTTGTATCTGTTTACATGTAGTGTAAGATCTGAAAATTTAATACCTCACAATTCTAAATTAGAAAGAACAATTAGAAAAATTTGAAAACAACAAAAAGAGATAGACCATATTAGCAAAATGGCTTGCAATTTGAGTAATGTTGGAAATGAAATTGAACATCATCAGTGACATTTAAGAGATTATGTTAATCCTACAGCAGATAAAATTCATTTAAGTATACAAAACCCTACTGTAGCTGCCAATTCATTTGAGCTTAAACCTGCTATTATCCAAATTGTTCAAAAAAATTTGTTTAGGGGAACACCAATTGAAGATCCTAATTTAAACCTTGCTAATTTTCTAGAATTGTGTGCTAAATTTAAATATGATGGAGTGTCGAATGATGCCGTCAGACTTAGAATTTTCCTTTTTCATAAGGGATAAAGCTAATATGGGGTTAAACTTGTCAGCACCTAGATCTATTAGAATTTAGCGAGGTTTATCACAAAAATTTTTAGCTGAATATTTCCCACCTTCAAAAACTGCTAAGCATAGAAATTATATTACATATTTTTGTTAGTTTGTAGGGGAATCAATTTATGAAGCCCGGGAAATAGTTAAATATCTCCTTAGAAAGTGTCCACACCATGCACTGACAGATTGGTTAATAATTCAAACTTTTTATAATAGATTGGTTGGATCTGTTAGATCGATAATTGACGCTGCTGCTGGTGGATCATTAATGTCAAAACCATCCGATGAAGCTTATTGTTTAACTGAAGAGATGCTTACTAATAATTTTCAATGGCCCTCTTAAATGGTAATTCAAAAATGAGTAGCTAATATTCAAGATTCTAATGCAATATCTATGTTAACTGCACAAATAGCTACTATATCGAAGAAGATAGATTGATATGGAATGAATTATTCTCAGACTTTACCAATGCTTGATGAAAATTCGTTGAGTTAAATGATAGAATCTCAATCTTCTTATGAGACCTTAAATGAAATAAATAATCATTTTAATAATCCTTATGCTAATTATTATAATACTGGTTGGAGGAATCATCCAAAATTTAGTTGGACTAACAATAATTCTAATGGTGCAAATCAACAAGGGGAAAAAATACTACAAACCCATTGGGAAACTCAAACAATCAAAGAAATCCAACTTATAAACCTTATTACCCTCCAGGTTTTAATAAATTGCAGAGGAAGGAGAAAAAGTTGTAAATGGAAGAATTGATATCAAATGGGGAGTCAATTACAAAGTCAAGGAGCTACAATTAGAAACATGGAAAATCAATTGGGATGTATTGCTACCACACTTAGAAAAAGACCTCCCAGAACATTGCCTAGTAATGTTGAAGTAAATCTTAAACATCGGAATAAAGAGAAAATTAAGGTAATTTAACTAAGAAGTGTAAAAGAATTAGAAAACAGAGTTCAAAAAGAAGTTGAAGTTGAAAAAGATGAGATGGAAAATGATAAATCAAGTGAAGATTTCCATTTTGAGTCAAAATGTCCTATTAAACCATTGAAAATCACTATAGAAAGACCACCACCTCCATTTACTCAACGATTGAAGCAAAAAAATATATATAACCAATTTTCAAAATTTTTAGAAATATTGAGGAAATTAATGACAAACATTCTATTTTTTGAAGCTTTGGAACAAATGTCAACAATGTCAAGTTCGTGAAGGATATACTTATAAGAAAAAAAATTTGTAGATAATGAGACTGTTGCACTCAGTGAAGAGTGTAGTGCTTTAATTCAGAAAAAGCTTCCTGAAAAACTCAAAGATCCTGGAAGTTTTACAATTCCTTGTGCTGTTGCAGATATTTTTTGGTGAAAAGCTTTATGCTATTTACAAGCCAGTATTAATCTTATGCTGTTATCAATTTTCAAAATTTTGGGCTTAGGAGATATTTCACCTACAATTATAACTCTTCAGTTAGCTAATCACTTGGTTACCTATCTGATACCCGATAACTGCTTATATGTAACAATATAACAATAACTCTGATTATATTTTTCACTTATATTTCCTTATTTTTCAACAAAACCAAAAACTTGATCCTAAAGA
>NW_018253409.1:14382-15730 GCF_001263595.1 Phalaenopsis equestris
TTTATATTGGGATACTACGCAAGTATACATATCGTTATCAAGTAATATATGACCTTTTGATTAAGACCTGAATATGGAACCCACAGGGAAGATATGCAATATGCACTTTTTGGAAAACTTTCTATTTTAAAAAAAGAAAATTATTTAAACTAAAGATGTTTTCGCAGTAAAGAAAGTTTAAATATTTTTGGTAATTTTAATATTTTGACAAAAACAAAACAAACATAAAAAGAAAACTTTAGTTTTTTTAGAAGGAAAGCACTAAATATGAAAATATTTTTCTCCTTATGATTAATCAGTAATAAGAATAGAAATTTTGTTGTGGAAGTATACATATTGTGTTGTGCCAAATAGAAATAATAATATTCCTTACCCTTACTAGAGATGCTATAAAGAACATTGACTAATTTAAAGTTTGAATAGTTTTGAAGACCGGCTAGGCATAGAAGATACTAGCTCTCACTCTAGAGTTCCCTTGATTCCCTCCACCTGGGGGCTAACATCAGTATCAGAACCTAAAACATTAAACTAAGTTGAGGGATTTAACCTGACACTTTAAAGTTCCTATCACTATAAAGTCCTCTAACTCTATACCCTTAAATGAATATTTCTCTATTTATTTGCACTCAATCATATGGACTACATTCTCATTCATACAACCTCATGTGATTCTTTCAAATTGTTGATTGAGGCAATACCAGCCTGGTTCTTACATGTTCTCACAATAAATTTTAACATCTAGATAGGTCAGATCAAGAAGTAAATGAAGTGTATGGAATTAAATTATCACAACTTCTTCCAACATTAAAGATTAATACTCTCCATAACTTACATCCAATACTTTAATTACTTATCATTTTAAGGAGAAAAAAAAGAAAACTACTTAGAATTCATGGAGAAGTCAAAACCATACTTTAGTTTAAAAGTATAAATCATTGTCAAACCAACAAGAAGTCTCGATTAAAACAAGAAGTCTCGATTAAAACAAAAAGTAGTTTAAAAACAAAGATGAAAACTTATCTCAAATCCTCCACCAAACTCTTGAAGTTCCTTTAAATCTCTTCTCTTTTACAACACTCTCAATATAAAAATAGAAATAAAAAAAAGGATAAATATTTGGTGCCTGAAAATCTCTCCAACTAACTCTCTAATTTTTTAACTTTAAAAACTTTTCCAGCACTTTCAGGACCTCTTTCAAAGTCTCAATCTTCTTTCTTTTATAATTCTCCAAAAGGTGGATTGGCATCTCTTCAAAATGTGTCTTGATTCGATGTATTTCCCCAAGAGATGCATCCTTTCGCAATAATTTTCGTCCATGATGGTTGTAACCACCTATTAAGCCAATAGG
>NW_018253409.1:15932-25138 GCF_001263595.1 Phalaenopsis equestris
CTTCCATTAAAACGCAATATCTCAAAAATAGGTATAAAAATGTGTCTAAAAATACTATATATTTTGACGTATCACTATCCTAAAGAAGTTATAGAAGATATTTTGGTAAAAGTTGATAAATTTATCTTTCTTGTAGATTTTATTGTATTAAATATGGAGGAAGATAAAGAAATTTCTATTATTTTAGGAAGACCATTCCTTTCCACTGGAAGAGCTTTGATAGATGTGCAGAAAGAAGAACTAACTATGAGAGTTAGTGATCAAGAGGTTACATTTAATATTACAAAATCAAGGGATGCTCTACAAAAGATTAAGAGATTGAATGCTTCAAAACGGATATTAACTATTATCTAAGCCATGAATATTTCAAAATGACATTTTAAAGAGAATTTAAAAAGGAATATGAGGAATATCAAGATGAGGATAAAATTCAAGATGAATTTGAGGAAGTGAGTGAGGAAGATTTGGATTATGTTCAGGAAAAATTTAAAATGGAAATCTATTAAGATGATCCTAGAAAAAGTAATAAAAAATTGATTTCATCTATTGAGAAACCTCCTGAACTAGAACAAAAAACACTTCCTACATATTTGAAGTATGCATTCTTAGGAGATTTATCTACATTATCCGTTATAACATCCTCAAAATTAACTGATTAGCAAGAGCAACTGTTGTGAAAAGATATAAAAAAGCCTTTAGATGGACATTAGTTGATATTAAAGGAATCAGTCCTTTAATTTGTATGTATAGAATTTTATTGGAAGATCAACATGAACTAAAAGCTGATCCTTAAAGGAGATTAAATCCTATGATGAAAGAAGTTGTTAAGAAAAAAAATTTAAAATGGGTAGATGTTGGAATAATATATCCTATTTCAGATAGTACTTAGGTAAGTCCAATTCGCTATATTCCAAAGAAAGGAGGTGTGACTGTAGTGGTGAATGAGAATAATGAATTAATACCACTAAGACAAGTCACTAGATGATGAATCTATATAAACTATAGAAAATTAAATTCTCCAACCATGAAGGATCATTTTTCTTTACCTCTTTTGGACCAGATGTTGGATAGGCTAGTTGGTCACAGGTACACATCTTCTCATAATAAGATCCTTACATTATTTATATAAATAAGGCTTATCCTAAAAATATGCTTTTGCATCATGAATGAATTTTCTTTGTTGTTGCAATGTCAGCATACGTGGTAAAATATCACTTACAATATAATTAACAATATCAGCATACCATGGTATTTTCCACTCATTAATATTATAGAGTTATTCATCAGGAAAATTGTCCGTAATTTCATTGTCGGTGTTAGATAATTCATGATATTCTAATCTCGACAAATGATCAACTATTTGATTATCAGTTCCCTTTCTATCAATAACCACAAAATCAAACTCTTACATCAAAAGTATCCATCTATTTAACATTGGTTTGGCATCCTTCTTTTGCATCAGATATTTAATAGCATAGCGATCAGTGTGCACAACACATTTAGTCCCAATTAAATAAGATCCAAATTTTTCAAAAGCATACACAATAGCTAGTAACTCTTTTTCAATAACAGTGTAGTTAATTTGAGCATCGTTAATAATTTTACTAGCGCAATATATAACTTAAAAAATCTTATCGTACATTTGTCCAAAAACAGCTCTAATAGCATAATCACTAGCTTTGCACATCAGCTCGAATGGTTTCTTGCAGTTAAGTGAAACTATTATAGGGTTGTGATTAGCTTTTCTTTTAATAACTCAAAGGCATTTAAACAGTCTTTAGTAAACTAACTTGTCCTTTTCTAAAAGTTGGCATAGAGGTTTAGTAATTTTTAAAAAATCTTTAAAAAAATGTCTGTAAAAATCTACATGTCCAAGAAAACTCCTAACCTCTCTTACATTAGTAGGAGGTGTTAGTTTAGATATAACTTGAATTTTTGCTGAGTCCACTTTCATACCTTTTTCCAAATATTTATGCCCTAACACAATTCCTCCTATAGCCATAAATTAAATTTCTCCTAATTTAGAACTAAATTAATTCTTTCGCATAACTCCAAAACTTTTTCAAGATAATTTAAGCATGCGTCAAATGATGTTCCAAATATAAAGAAATCATCCATAAACACTTCTAATACATCAATAATTAACTTACTAAATACAGACATCATACATCTCTGAAATGTTGCAGGTGCATTACATAATCCGAAAGGCATTCTTCGAAAAGCAAAAGTTCCAAAAAAACTGTGATAGTAGCCGGTATATCCATTTAAAAAATAAAAAAAATTGTGCCCAATAAGTCTATCCAACATTTGGTCCACACTATATGGTCTAAAAATGGTAAAGGAAAGTGATCTTTCTTAGTGGTAGTGTTTAATTTTCTATAATCAAAGTAAATACTCCACCCAGTAACTTGTCTGATAGGTATTAATTAATTATTCTCTTATGCTTCAGCTGTCACCCCTCATTTCTTAGGTACACAATGAATTGGACTTACCGAAACACTGTCTGAAATAGGATATATAATTCTAGTGTCCAACCATTTCAAAATTTCCTTCTTGACTACTTCTTTCATCATTGGGTTTAATCTCCTTTGTGGATCATCTCTTGCTTTATACTGTTCATGCAGTATAATTTTGTGCATACAGATCGAATGACTGATTCATTTAATATCAGCTTAGGTCCAACCAAAAGCTTTCTTATATCTTTTAATGTATCCAAAGATTTTTGCTCTTGCAAATCATTTAACTTTGAAGATATAATAACATGTAATGTAGATGAGTTTCCCAGAAACACATACTTCAAGTGGTTAGGCAATATTTTCAAATCAAGTTTAGGTGATTTTATAATTGACTATTGACGAGACTAGATTCTTATCACCATTCCCTGTAATATCCAGCATCTCAAATCTTTCCTGAACATAATCTAATTCTTCATTTTCTATTTCGTCCCGAATAATTTCATTTTTGTCTTCAAAATTTTTTTCTCTTGAAAATATTCTTTAAAATGCTCGTTCAATAGATGTTCACTAATTTCCATGGGAGAAAATAATTTCCATTCGAAAACATTCATTATCTCTTTCAACAACATGGTATTTCATAGATTTTGCAATGTTAAAAGATATTTCTTGATCGTTAACTCTCATTGTTAATTCTCCCTTTTGAACATCAATCATAGCTCATGGATATGCCACTCTGAAAACCACATCATTCATCTTTGTCTTAAAAAAAAACCCACATTCTTCTCCTCTAATGTTTCATTAACTCATGGATATGCCACTCTGAATGCTCAAGTCATTTGAGTTTTGTTTAATGAGTTGTGAGGTAAAGTACCCCAAGGGCAAAATGGTCATTCTAGATTTTGAATCTTAATCAAATTTTAAGATTAACCAAGGGAAAATGGGAAATTTTGAATTTAATGAACATGTTTGGGTGATTATAATACAATGAGATTAAAAGGTAGAAACTCACTCACCACCTTTGCACAACATAAACAAAATCATAATTCTCCTAATCTTCATGACTTGGAAGTCTTCATATCCTCATGACTTGGAAGTCAATTAAGATCAAATGATTCTTAAGTGATGGGATTAAGCTATAAAGATGATAGTTTATTTTTCTTAAGCCCAAATTTGAGGATGATGTAATCATTTGATATGGATATTAAAGAATACATATCACTTCAATCTAAATTTTGATAATTACTATTCCACCTATCATGATTGTTAAGGGCTTAGTAGTGACATAGGCTCGATATCTACAATCAATTGATCAGATTTAGAAGATAACATGATTGGAAATTAATGACTTTAAACACTATAAGCCTGGTCTTAATTGCGGGCACCACAATCTTAAATGACTTAAACTTGCCTTAGGGGCACCCACTCACATAACTTTTAAATGAAACATCAATTGATTAATTGGGTATCCTATCATCGGGATAATTAAATTGTCAAGTTTCACTGAGCAATGGGGTAGTCACACTTTGACCTCAGATGATTAATGGAACAATATGATAAGTTCAAAATGAACTTAGAATATTTCAAGAGATCTTCAAAGTGGTCCAGGGTCATGCTCCAAGTATTTTGAAATCTATTGCCATATTTTTGTTTTAAAACCATCCACTAGGATCTTCTAAGATTCAATAAAGTCATAACTTGGGGTTTGGTAGCTAAACCTTCATCTTCTCCTGAAATTTAAATTTCCTACAAAATTATATACATGCCTTGCAAGTACTAACCTTTCGGGTGGATAAACGAGAAGAATCGATAGGTACACTTTTAAATTATTGCACCTAACTTTTTGTATTTCATGCCTCGAGCTTGCATGTTAAACAATGATGCCACCCTGCATGAAAACCAAAACTACTAGGATAGTTGTAAAACCAAACCCAAAATTAAAAATAAATCAAGATAAAATTTCCGCAACAACATTCAAAATATAACATAGCTCAAAATTTAATCACAAACATCACAAAACAAAAATTCTATCAGATGATCGAGAATCCCTCAGAGGAGGTAACCTACGGTTGCTAACGAGGCTTCCCGCGGTCTAAATGAAATTATGGAACTCATTAAGTTGAGTTTAGTAAGTTCATTTAGACTAAGTGAATCCAATACAAAATAGTGGTACCAGAACGAGGGAACCGTAGGATCCTAACAGGTGTCGCTCTAATCTACTTTAACATGCCGCCATAAAATTTAAAGAAATATAACCATAGGGACATCTAATTTGATATCATAACCTGAAATATTAGAAAACTTAAACTCGTCATGATGAGGAGCTTGGAGCTAGCATGGTGGGCTGCACGACCATCTTCAATATCAAAACATGTCTTCCCCAGCTAAACCAATTTTCTTTTTTAGAATTAAACAATCAAGCCATAGGACATTGAGGTTGTTTGCTTATGCAACATAAATCCTCAACTCATCTTTAGGCCTTTGTATAGCTCAGCTGTGCAATCTAAGCTCTAACTCGTCTTACGATTTTGAGGTTTTCGTTTGCCATGACCTAAATTCTCATATCTTCCAGGTTATTTGTGTGATTGTCTCACATGATGGTAGGCCCTAAATAAATACAATTGGCAGGATGAAATATTTAAATATCTCTCCAAAATTAAAGCCAAACCATATGGTAGCTTGGGAAGTCACCGAGGTTCTCCTCAGGGTTTATGACATCCCCTAGCTCTTCCTTGTTTGGATTCTACAATAAATGTTATAAATTTGAGTCATTACACTTCCACACCTCTTTGTCCAATCTTGTTGAAAAGACCTATCCTTTTGACCTCTTTGAAGATAATATTCCCTGATTTTTATTGAGTTTTGTTAGGTGACTTTGGTTATTTAAGATGTAATTAAGTATATGTTCTTTCCCTTATTAGAGGCTTTTCCGAACCCAGATTAATATAAACCATATTTAATTCTTTGTATCGACTTATAAATAAAATAGTTTTCTCAGACCAAATGGATGTCATATATTTCTTAGTTTATTTGGTCGAGTCTCACCCTCAAGTCTTGTGTTTATCTTTTGGGATAGATACATGGCTTGAGGTATAGTGCTCTTTCATTTAAACTATGAAGGATATGAGATCGGTTTGATTTCATATTTTTCTAAACTTATATTTATATGTAAATTAAATGTCTTTCCGAAGCGGGAGACAGGATTTCGATTCCGGCGACCAACAGCTTCCAACGAGCAATTCTATTTTTTAGTTCCGACATATGTCCTATTCCCACCATTACATTAAGGGTAGGTCTCTTCAAGCCCTATTCTTATTTCTGCACTTTTGTCTCCTCTTGAGTAAAATGTGAGTCATTGCACTTTTCACTTAATTTAGATTCCTCATGCATGATTCTATCTCCATGAGATTCTTAAATTGAAATCAAAATTTGAAGTGAATTATGAGATATTCAACTCAAATCAACTCTTTACTTGGACTGTCAGTTTGCCCAACGCTTATTCCCGCAATATCCTTTCTTTTCCCTAGCGAGAGTATATGTTACTCCCCAGTAGAAAGGAACTATCACTCAATTCTACACCTCGTTCAAGGTCTGTCGACTTAGAATTCTGTGTTGGTTTTGTTGATCTCGTCGGTTTCCTCTTTAAGAGCCTAAGGTCTAGTTATAGGACTTTTGTGTTGACTATTCCTAGAGGACTAGAAAAGGAACCCTCACCATTAGAAACTCTAAACCACTTTTTTCTCAACTTGAAGTTCCTCATATTGGTCCTAACCTCTAGCACTTAGTAGGTGGAAAGCTCAAGGTGAGTCTTTATAAGACTGCTTGGCTTTAAGATTGACCCTAAGCGTTGGTCTTGAGCTGGTTCATTCACTTGCACTCACTTTCACTCACTTTCACTCATAACCCTAAACCCAAACTTTGTTGACTTTGATCCATTAATCCTTTGAGAGACTCATGTAGATGATTCCCTAGACCCACTAACCCTAGGCTGGGGCTTAGCTAGGACCAATACATAGAGGACCCAAATGGGATTTCCTTTAGTCCATGTTTCCTTTGGTCGATGGCTCACATAGAGTGTTGTTGTTGTTATTGCTACAGTTATTGTTATTGTTGTTGCTGCAGTTGTTGTTGTTGTTGTTGTGTTGTTTTTATTGTTTCTATTGTTATTGTTGTTGCTCCTGTTGTTGTTGTTGTTGTTGTTGTTGTTGTCTTTGTTGTCGTTATCGTTCTCATTATTGTCATTCTTGTTATGGTCGTTGCTTTTGTTGATTTTGTTGTTGTTGTTGTTGTTGTTGTTCCTACAGTTGTTTTGTTGTTGCTGTTGTTGTTGAAGTTGTTTTTGTTGTTGATGATGCTGCAGTTGTTGTTGTTGATGATGCTGCAGTTGTTGTTGCGGCGGTTGTTGTTGCATATCTTGTTATTGTGGTTGTTGCTGTAGTTCTTATTGTTGTAGTTGTTGTTGGTGGTGGTGGTGGTGGTAGTGGTGTTGTTGTTGTTGTTGTTTATGTTTATGTTGTTGTTGTTGTTGTTGATGTTGGTGTTGTTGTTGTTGTTGTTGTGGTTGTTATTGTTGTTGTTGTTGTTGTTGTTGTTGTTGTTGTTGCTGTTGTAGTTGTTGTTGTTGTTCTCGTTGTTGTCTTTATCATTCTCCTTGTTGTTTTTATTGTTCTCGTTGTTGTTGTTGTTGTTACTGCAGCTGTTGTTGTTGTTGCTGCAGCAGCAATACTCAACAACATGCAACAATATCAGCAGCAGTAGCAACAGCAACACCAACAACTAGAACAACACCAGCAACAATTGTTGTTGTTGTTTTTATTAAATTAATAACAACAACTACCTATTGTTGCTGCTGGTGTTGGTGTTGTTGCTGGTGTTGCTGCTGTTCCTGTACCCTGCTGATGCTGCTGTTGTTGTTGTTGTTGTTGTTGATGTTATTGCTGCTGCTGTTATTGATGCTGTTACAGGATGCTGTTTTTGTTGTTGTTGTTGTTGTTGTTGTTGTTATTGATGTTTTTACAGGGTACAGGATGTTGTTGTTGTTGGTGCTGTTGTTGCTGTTGTTGCTGCTGTCGTCGTCATTGTTGTTTTTGTTGTTGTTGCTGTTGTCGTTATTATTGTGTTGTGTTGTTGCCGATGTTGTTGTTTTATCTTTGCTGCTACTGTTGTTATTGTTATGTTGTGTTGTTGTTGTTTTTGGTGTTGTTGGTGTTGTTCGTATTGTTGTTGTGGTTGTTGTTGCTATTGTTTGTGTTGGTGTTGTTGCTGCTGGTACTGCTGGTGCTGTTGGTGCTGTTGGTGTTGTTGGTGTTTGTGTTGTTGGTGGTGTTGTTGTTGTTGTTGTTGTTGTTGTCGTTGTTATTGTCGTTGTTATTTTTGTCGTCATTCTTGGTGGTGGTGATGGTGTTGTTGTTGCAACTATTGTTGTTGTCACTGTTGTTGTTGTTGTTCATGTTGTTGCTATTGTTGTCGTTGGTGGTGGTGGTGTTGCAGCTATTGTTGTTGTTGTTATTGTTGTTGTTGTTGTTGCTGGTTATGTTGTTGTTGTCGTTGTTGTCGTTGTTGTTGTTATTGTTGTTGCAGTTGATGATGTTGGTGTTGTTGTTGTTGTTGTTGTTGCTATTGTTGGTTTTTTTGTTGGTGTTATTTTTCTTGTTGTTGTTGTTGTTGTTGTTGTTGTTGTTGTTGTTGCTGTTGCTGTTATTGTTGTTGTTGTTTTTGTTGTTGTTGTTGTTGTTGTTGTTGTTGTTGTTGTTGTTGTTGTTGTTGTTGATGTTGCTGCTGCAGCTGTTGTTGTTGTTGTTGTTGTTGTTGATGTTGCTGCTGCAGCTGTTGTTGTTGTTGTTGTTGTTGTTGATGTTGCTGCTGCAGCTGTTGTTGTTGTTGTTGTTGTTGTTGATGTTGCTGCTGCAGCTGTTGTTGTTGTTGTTGTTGTTGTTGATGTTGCTGCTGCAGCTGTTGTTGTTGTTGTTGTTGTTGTTGATGTTGCTGCTGCAGCTGTTGTTGTTGTTGTTGTTGTTGTTGTTGTTGTTGTTGGTGTTGTTGTTATTGTTGTTGCTGTTGCTATTGTTGGTGTTGTTGTTGTTGTTGTTGCGGTTGCTATTGTTGTTATTGCTGTTGTTGCGGCTTGTGCTGTTGTTGCTGTTGCGGCTGTTGTTGTTGTTGGTGTTATTGTTGTTGCTGTTGTTGCTGTTGTTGTTGTTGTTGTTGTTGTTGTTGTTGTTCTTGTTGTTGTTGTTCTGTTGTTGTTGTTGTTGTTGTTGTTGTTGTTGTTGTTGTTGTTGTTGTTGTTGTTGTTGTTGTTGTTGTTGTTGTTGTTGTTGTTGTTGTTGTTGTTGTTGTTGTTGTTGTAGCTATTGTTGTTGTTGTAATTGTTGTTGTTGTTGTTGTTGATGTCATTGTTGTTGCTGTTGTTGTTGCTGCTGCTGTTGTTGTTGCTGTTGGATCCTACAGTTGCCGTGGGAAGATTGTTGTTGCTGCTGTTGTTGTTGCAGTTGTTGCTGTTTTTGCTGTTGTTGTTGTTGTTGCTGTTGTTGTTGTTGCAGTTGCTGCAGTTGTTGTTGTTGTTGTTGTTGTTGTTGTTCATGCTGCTACTATTGCTGTTGTTGTTGCAGTTGTTGTTGTTACTGTTGATGTTGTTGCTGTTAATGTTGTTGTTGTTCGTTGTTGTTGTTGTAACTGTTGTTGTTGTTGTTGTTGTTGATGATGTCGTTGTTGTTGTTGTTGTTGTTGTTGCTGCTGTTGTTTTTGCTGTTG
>NW_018253409.1:27892-37977 GCF_001263595.1 Phalaenopsis equestris
GGGGTTATGTGTTGACCTCATTTTTTATTGAGGTATAGCTTTGTCCTCTTTAGTACCCTAGGGTCTAGCCGTAAGACTTTTCTGTTGACTATCCTTAGAGGACTAGAAAAGGAACCATCACTAATATAAATTCTAGACTCCTTTCTGCTTAACTTGAACTTCCACATGTTGATTCTAACCTCTAGCACTTAGTAGGTGGGGTCAGTATGTAAGAGCTCAAAAGGAGTCCCTCATAGGATGGTCAAACCTTAGGACTAACCCTGGGTGGTCTTTTCTTGGTTAGGCTAGCATGCATACACTTTCTCACACACTCCAACCCTTAGGACCCCTTTAATTTGGTCTCTTGACTCATTTTGGAAAGCTCATATGGATGGACCAATACCTCTAATCCTTGGCTAAGTGGGTTAGAACCAGCATTTTGAACATCCAAAATGAGTCCTCATATGGCTCATATGGATTTGACATGGCTTCATGACTTGTCCATTATAGCTCAAAATCACCAAATTTCCAAAATAGCCCAAAAATTGCCAAAAATTATCAAAATGCCCCTCATGACTCAAAAATACCCAAAAATTCCAAAATCATCCTGAATATTCCCAATTTCAATTTTTAACTATCAATTTGACCAAATTTGACAAATTTTACCCAATTTAACCGAAAGCCCTAATTTGTCATTAAATGCCCAATTTCCCCATATTAGCCCCAATTTTGGCTCAATTAGCCACAATCTTGCTCAATTTCAATTTCACATCATAGCCCCAATTTTGGCTCAATTAGCCACAATCTTGCTCAATTTCAATTTCAAATCAAAATTCAGTACCCCCAATCCCAATATAAACAAATTGAAGCCCAATTTGAATCAATTGCAAGCTGAATTTCACCCAAATCAAAAAGCCCCAATTTTTGACCATATGACTAAATCCACCAAATTGACTATCCACTTCAATTCAAAATCACTTAAAATTCTTTAAAAACTCTTCATGATGTCTCCCTACACCAAATTCAACATTCAATTGATCCAAATTTTAGCCCAAATCCAACCATTAAAAAAAACCCAAGTCTTTAAGTCATTCAAAAAGCTCAATTTCAATCAAAAGCCCATATGATGATTTTCCTCCTCGTCATCCCTTTAATCAAAATCATTCTCTAAGTTCAAAATCCATAATCAAATCATTTCAAATCAAGCATCATGCCAAATTTCACCGAAAATACCAAATAAATTGAAAATCCTTTCTCATGCAAGAGAGTTAAGCCAAAGGAAAGCCATGAAATCATTCCCAAGCCATAGATGAACCATATGAGCGTTGCCACATCATCAAGCTATTAATGGCAAGAGAACAAGCCACTTTCAAGCTCCCTTAAGATTCTTTTAACCCCTCCCATGAATCACTCTAACCCATGTTTAGCCAAATCTCTTTGGATGGTGACTTATCCCATATGATTAAGTTGATCCAAATGATCTCTTCTTCAGCCTATACCAACCTTGATGGGTGGACCCAATCCAAATTAATTTCTTGACCAAATTTGACCCAAAATGTCCCTTCCACCATTCCTATTTAATCCAAAGCCTTTACACATGGCCAACCCCAATTGACTTCACCAAAACCAAGCCCTGACCTCCCTGAGTCAAACGGTGATCTGAGCCTAGTCAGCCGACCACTTTGGTTGTTGAAAAACCCAAATGCAAAAGCTTCCACTTAGATAAAACCCAAAATTAAACCCATCTAAGACATCTTATCCTAATTTGATTGTTGCACATTTCTGCCCTCCGCATAAGCAACCAGAGCCCCACAATGGCTAGCCTAATTGTAGCCTCCAAGTCCCACTATTAAAAATCACCCTCCATGGCCAAGGGGAGAGAGCTTGAAATTCTTTGGACAGGCTCTGCCAAATTGTTCATTCTCAAGCCCTCTTCCCCGCTGATCAGAGTCAAATTTTTAACCCCAATTTGAGCCCGAAACAGGTCATCTCCCAAAACTCCACCAAATTTAAATTCCTTGCACCCACACCATCCCTTGAGTGAGAAGAAGATCCCCCACAAAAGCCCCATCACCAGACCACCCTAGGGTGGACTTTGATCAAACCCTTAAATTGGCCTTAGTCTATTTCATATCTAAGCATTTCACCACAGCTTGAGACTTCATCTAGGAGCTCTCTGGACTCAAGGCATGCTTTTAGAAGCACCCAATCGAGGTCACAAATCTTGGGAAAAGGTATTCAACTCTCCTCTTAAACTGAGCTTCAATTAGTTCTCCATGCTCATAGACTCAATTTAGGACTTGATCAACCATATGGATATGTTCTTCTAGTAAAGACGAGTCGATAAGAACAAACCTCAAATAATTTGGTTGAGTATTGAAAGAGATATAAAGGTTAGAAGGTGGACGGCTCTCAAGTTCAACCGGTTGGGAAAAATGACAGAGGACAGTCTGATCGAGCGTGTATCGAATGAAGGGCTCTAATTTTTCCGGACGGATGGATGGTTTAAAAAGGTGGGCTGACTCAGATGGCGGCGCTCAATCTTGCGGTGACACATGTCTATTCGACGCGTACAAGAATCCAATCAGGGCCGCGTCGCTTAAGTAGAAAAATAGAATTTTTTCTTATTTTTTTTAATAACCAGAACTTAAAAAATGCATATCATTGTGTAGAAAATCACAAAAATAAAATAAAAATGCCCTCTTGCTCAATGAACAGACGAGAACAATGCGGAAATGGTTTCATGTCCATTTGATGCATGTATGATTTTTAATTAATTAAATGGTGTTTTTCTTATTTGGATTCTCTATTTGCATAGGCATTTTACCATGGCATGGGATTATGTGGCTTTTGATGTCTCTGTTGTTAGGTATCTCCCATAATTTTTTTAAGGTCAAGAGGAATCTCTAACCAGAGATATCTAATTTTCAAGTTAATGGTCCCTGTTTTAGTTAAAAAAATTATAATAATTAAAATACTCATCAGAAAAATACAAAAATTGTTTTGGTAGGTTCACTGTGATCAGAGGACCCTGCACTTGACACAGGTGACACTTTTTGGTTGTATCCATCCAATCTATCACATCGCTGGCCAGTAATAATATCAAAGTCTCTTCATCTTCATCTTTGGCCCTAACTCGTGAGCACCACACAATCTGGCGTGTACCTCGTTGACGATATCATGTGCTTTTGCTCTGCTTAAATATCGCATCCACATCTGATTGAATGAAATTCTGTAGAGGGCATTACCTAGCTAAGCATATGACATAGCTCTTCTCTTGAATTTATATGCTTCTTACTTGTCATATGTTAGTCTTCCTGATTGCAAACATTTTATTAATGGCATGTGCCAATCTTCGGTATTGTCCGCTACTACAACTATTATCTCTTCTTATTTTCTGAATTTGCATAGACTATAAAAGTTGATCTTTTACAAAACTTGGTGTCTTTGTATTGTAATATCAATGGAATCCTCCGGTGGAAACCCTAATTCCTTAACAAGCTTAGCTAAAGCGTCGACATGAGTGTTATCTCTCTAAGGAATCAAATACAATGTTACATGATCCCGGTTGTTTATATGCAATAGTATAATAATGTAAATAATTATGTTCTTTACTTATCTTTTCTGCTTTGCAACAACACCAAAAACATGATCATGAGAAAATAAGAATTTAACTTTTTAATTTCTATATATGTTGGGATACTACAAAAATATATGTATCGTTATCAACTAATATAGGACTTTTTGATTAAGTCCCGGATATCGAACGCACAGGGAGTGTTCATAATAAGTACTTCTAAATAAAAAACTTTCTATTTAAAAAAAAACAATTACTTAAAGTATAGATATTTTTACAGTAATTAAAATTCAATTCCTTTTGGTATTTTTGATATTTTGACAAAATAAAACCAACTTCTAAATATAACTTGAGTTTATGTAAAAGAAAAGCACTGAATATGAAATATCTTTCTCCTTTTCATGAATCAGTAATACGTATAGGAATTCTGTTGTGGAAGTATTCAAATTGTGTTGTGCCAAATAGGAGCAATATTAATCGTTACTCTTATTAGAGATGTTGTAAATAACCTTGGCTAATTTAAAGTTTGAATAGTTCTAAAGACCGGTTAGGCAGAGAAGATACCAGCTCTCACTACTAGAGTTCTCTTGATTCCCTCTACCTAGGGGCTAACATCTCGTATGAAAACCTAAAACAAGAAACCAAGTTGAAGGCTTTAGCCTGTCACTCTAAAGTCCACTAACTCTACACCCTTCAAAGATTATTTCCCTATTTATTTGAAATAAATCATATGAATTATATTCTCATTCATACAACCTCATGTGATTCTTTCCAATTGTTGCCTGAGACAATATCATCCTGGTTCTTACATCTTCTCACAACAAATTTTAACATATAGATGGGTCAGATCAAGAAAAGTAAATGAAGTACATTCAATTAAATCATCACAACTTCTTCCAACATAAAAGAATAATACTCTCCACAACTTCCATCTAGCACTTTAATTACTTATCATTTTAAGGAGAAAGATAAAGAAAACTACTCAGAATCTATGGAGAAAACAAAACTACACTTTAGTTTAAAAGTAGAAATCATTGTCAAACAAACAAAAAGTCTCGATTAAAACCAAAAGTAGTTTAAAAACAAAGATAAAAACTCATCTCAAATCCTCCACCAAACTCTTGAAGTTCCTTTGAATCTCTTCTCACTTACAACACTCTTAACTCTCACAATAAAACTAAAAATAAAAAGAAAAAAGTAAATTTATGGTGCCTGAAAAATCTCTTCAAAGTTTCTCCACGAATTATTTCAAGAACTTCTCAGGCATCCCCCTTATTTCTCTCAACTTTCTTCTTTTATAATTTTCCAAAAGGCACCTTGGTATCTCTTCAAAATGTGTCATGATTAGATTTATTTTCCAAGGGATGCCTGATGCCAAAAAATATAGTTGTGTAAAATTTATAAAGTTGACTCCGCTTTAGAACGATGCCAAAAATTTGATGTTGTATTTTAGGAATAATAACATTAAGAACTTAATTTTGGCATTCTACGGAAGTATACATATCGTTATCAAGTAATATAAGACTTTCTATTTAAGTACCAAATATCGACCCCCGAGGAAAATTTAAATTTGATATAAGAAAATTCACAAAAATAAAACAAAATTACTATCACTAATTTTGAATATTTGAGATACTATCATAACTAAATTATTAACTACTAGCAAAATTTAATTGCAAAGTTTAAATTTAAAAGCAGGGTTTAAAATTAATAACTACTTAACTATGTTTATGTGATGAAGCTTTCTAATATGAAAAAACATCATTCCCACTACAATGATTTTTTTAAAAAATGAGATTAAATAAATGGTTTAAATTATGAACTGTGCCAAATAGAAGCAATTTTAATTCTCTACCCTGATTCAGTGTTATAGAAAATAATTAGCTAATCTCAGGTTTAGTCCCTAAATCTGTGGCTAGGCTAGGAGGATACTAGCTCCAACTCCAAAGCTCCCACTTCCCTTCTCCTGAAGGCTAACTCTCTCTTTAGTTCTTAAACACTAACTCTATCATCAAATTGGGGATTTTAGTCTGTCACCCTAAAATATCCAATTCTACACCAAAAAATGTATATTTTCCTATTTATTTGCACTTAATTCCATGAACGAATTACTCATTCATGGAATTAAATGTGATTCTCACTCTGTTGTAGAACTCATACTCTATTGTTGTATCGGATCATATGGTTCACAACATATTTTAACAATTCAATTGGTTAGATCAAAAAGTAAATAAGAACAGAGTTAAATAGTCATCACAATTTATTTTATATTTTAACATTGGTACATCCAAATTATCTCTTCATTTCACCATATCTCAGAATAGGGAGAAAGATAAAGAGAACTACTCAGACTTCATGAGAAAGATACAACAAAACACAAATTTTATATATAAAAGAAAGTTCATACAACAATAATAAAAATACAACACTTATCTGAAACTCTTTCTCAAACAGCCTTGACTTCCAAATATCAAACATTCATTTTCTTAAGAAATGTATGAAGAAGAAATCTCTCACTTGTCTCCCTCTCCAACATTCTTAGAGAAGAATTTACACTTAAACTCACCACAAAAACTCAAAACTATAAAGGAAATAAATGAATAATGGTGTGGAATGGTGTGGAAGAAAGTGGAAAGTGGTTGAAGGCTGTGAAGAGGCGCAAAAAGGGCGAAGGAGAGTGAAGGAGAGCTCTTTTCTGATCAATTTTGGATCTAAATAGATCCTAGGGTCAGTTTTCCAATAAGTGCATCAAAAAACTCTTCAAAAAGCATCCAAAGTCGTCGAATCTTCTAGAAATAAGGTCTACACCGACATTGGCGCCTTCAGCGCTAGTGTCCATTTAATTTAGACAGTGCTTTGTCAAACGGCACCATCGGCGCTGAACAATTCTTCAAAAACTCCATTTTAACTTCAAATTTTATCATTTTTTGCTCTAAGTCCTAAAAATCAACAACTTGTAATAAAACATAAAAAATACATTCCTTTAAAGTGCAATATCACCACAAATGAGTATAAAATATGAGTCTAAAATACATATATTTTTTGTGTATCAAAATTCCCCAAACTTAAATGTCACTTTTCCTCATGTTACTCCTTTACTACATAAAATTATGACTCATGGTAAAAATTTTAACTTCTAGATTTCCATATTTTAGTTCACTAAACACAATATCATAACTTAAGAAAAATATAAAATAACTCTAATTAATACTAAAGGCATAAGAATATCTAGCAGTCAAGTTTAAGATTTTTGATTTTCTATTCCTTATAATGAAAATTGCAAATTATTCATATTAAAGCCACTTAGAATATTCATATGAAAAAGAACTTTATGAAACTTTACTATTAAATATTCAAATAATGAAATATAAGTTTAGAAAATGTAGTCAAGCCTTCTTCATTAAGTTGATTCAAGTGAAACCAATTTTTAATTAGACATCTCCTCAAGCTTCTCCTCACATCTTTTTTTTTAGACATATCCCCAAGCTTCTCCTCACATATTTCTCTTTTCTTTTTTTTTTCTTTTTTTTTATGTGGGGATTATTATATCTGGATAGCCTTTAATGATTTTAAACTTCACTATCTTTTTCTTAAAGTTAAAAACTTTTCACATTCCTTCACTTATAAATTTATATTAGCTTTAAAGATTTTTCATAAAGTCTTATTCTTTTCTTCTGACATGAATCTCTAAGATTTTTAATACTTCAAAAATACAAATTCCTTTACTTACAATAGAAAAACATAGTCTTATTCTCTCATACCAAATGTCCTAATCTCTAAAATTAACCTTTATTATTGAAAATTTTTACTTAAGTTTAGAGAATATTTAAAAACACAAATATAGTTATCTAAAGTTACCCTATGATACTAAAGGTCATGTTATATTTTAAAATATTTTGAAAATACAGTTAATTGAGGAAAAATAAAATTAATTTTCTTTTCTTAAAAAAGGAAATTTTTTCCCCATCAAACTTAAATTTTTAACAGATTTAGCATGAAAAACTAAAAAAATAAAGGGTAAAAGATAACATTTAATACTTAACGAAAAGACTTACTTGTTGAAGGTTTTGATATTGAAACCTAACTCTGAAATATTACAGGTGCTAATATGTAAAACTATAAGACTCAAAACATTAAATAACACATAAAACATATAAAAAATTTTGCTGAGAAAGAGTTAACTACAAACACATTCAATAAAGTACTAGAAACTAACAACAGTACTAAAATGATTTTTAATGTAAAAACAATTTCACAAATCTACTGTTCATAATTGAACATAAAATTTAAAATAAAGTGTCACACTCTTAAAACAAACAGTCTCAACAATAAAGTACAACGAAATATAAACTAAACAACTAAAACATCACCAATCATCATCATCCTCTTCTTCTTCCACATCCAAATTTTGCTGCTAATATGGTGTAACAACAAGGTGAGTAGGAAACTGAACTTAGTGATCAGCCCTCATGTATCTGACCATTGCATCATCATAGGCAGCATGATATTTGAACTTCTGTCTTGTCAAATCGTCCTTGTGTGCATTTATGGCCTCCATATTTTCCATTATACTTTCCATTCTCAAGATATCTCCCCATTGGATCATCATCTACTCCATAAGTTTCTGGAGAACTCCATAAGTTTCTGGAGAATAAGTTTCTGGAGAGTAGGGGTAGTAGAAGTAGTAGTACTTGAAGTAGAAGGAAAATCTGTGGTTCTACTTCCATATCTCCATCCAACATGAGATTCATAAGTCTAAATGTTAGCAGGCTCAATAGGCTTTAAAGGTGTAATCCTCTCCTCATTCATTCTAAAATCAACTCCTGCTTGTTCACATAGTGTGAAGGTCAGGGCAGGGTGTGTTAAACCACCAGTAGTCTCTCCTAAAGCACTAGAATGAGTGTTTCTATAAATAATAAAGCCTACAACTATCCTTCTCATTCATTAAATACAGAAGTTCAAGATGGCTCTATCCATTGTAACGTCGCTATGATGATTTGTTTGTATCATTCTACCAGAAATAAAGTTGTTACAGGCCTTAGATACTACATTTAACATAGAAAGAGGAAAGTTTACTTTACCAATATTCTTCACCTTCCACGCTCCTCTTCCATTAGTAAAAAAAGAAATTACTTCATCTAAGGCTTCATTTGTAGTAGAAATGATGTGATACTGGCATCTATAAACATCCTTTGTGTGATAAAACTCATTTATTTTTCATGGAGCAAACTCCGCCCTTTTTCCATGAACAAAAAAAAATCATCAGAAGCCTCCGGAAAGTTTGCATAAAATTCCATAATTATCCCAACTATCGCATCAACAATAAAATAGCAGAAAAAAATTTTCCCACTACAGAGCATTGATTATACTTTCTACTTCTCCACCCAGATTTTTAAATCCTCGATCCAGAATTACTTTTTTTAGTTTTCAGTAGACTACTAAAACAAATGTTGGCCTTGTAATTGACAAACTTTTGGTCATCAAAATCCACCTTTCTTTTCCCTTGCTCATTCTTGGTGCCATGGTAATCTATGAAAATATGATAAAATCCAAATAAATTCCAAAAAATTTTGAAAATCACAACGTGAAACGTTTTAAACTTAAATCTACTAAGAAAACTTGCAGCGGTTATAGATTTGATAAAGATGTGTATAAAATACTCAATAATTGCAAAGTCACACTTATCAACACAAGTTATGTATCGCTCAAGTAATACAGGGCTCTAATGGAGTCTTGGATATCGATCCCATAGCGAGTAATATTAGAGGCTACGAACTAAGATTTAAAAAATCAATACTTAATCACAACAATATAGTTCAAATTGCATATTTGTCACTAATAGACAATTGAAATAAAAATGTAATTTTAAAAAACTCTTAATTAACTAATTCTACTAATAAAGTTTCTAATGTGAAGTTCAATATATAATAAAACATCATTCTCCTTGTCAAGAAATATAAGTGAATGGAGAAATTGAATCAGTTCAAAATCTATTGTGTCAAATAGAAGCATACTTATTCTTTACCCTTTGGACCAGACATAAAGAACATTGATTAATCATAGGCTTGATTATTGAATTTGCGGCTACGCTGGGAGGATACCGGCTCTCACTTTGGAGCTCCCACGTTCCCCTCGCCTAAGGGCTAACATCTACACTTCAGCACCTAAATGATAGGACCGAATTGAGGATTTTAGTCTGTCACTCTAAAATCTCTAATTCTCGCCCGATAATTTTTATTTCCTAATTTATTTGCACCCAATTTTCAAGGACTTTAACCTCCCTAAATCTTGGATGTAATCTTCACTTTAGTTGTAAAACTCAACATATTTTAACAAATCAATTGGCCAGATTGAAAGTAAATTAAGATTGAAGTGAAAAGATCATCACAATTTCTTAAACAGTTTCATGACTTCACCAATTCAAATCACAATTTCACAAATCTTGAGACAATGAGAAAGACAAATAAAACTACTCAGAACTCATGGGGAAAACACAACAAAACTCGGAATTTATATATAAAATCAAAGC
>NW_018253409.1:38104-39910 GCF_001263595.1 Phalaenopsis equestris
TCTCTTACTTTCCTTCCACTCTTACAATCTCTCTAAGAATTCCTCACAATACTAACCACTCTCTACACTTTAATAAGCTCCACAAACAACCAAGACTCAACGGACACAGACCAGGCACCCCGTGGACACCTTAATGTTCGGCCTCCAAATGTTTCTTTTAAAGTTGAAGAAGAGTTCTCAAGAGTTGCTCAAGCGTCCCTTCAAAAATCGTCCACATTCAAAGCATCTGTTGATAGAACTCACGTAATCGCCTTCGACGGCCTCGATGGCGTCGTCGGTGGCCTTCTAGAAGATTTAATTCTAGACTCTTGGAAAAAACTTATCGTCGACAGCTTCGATCTCGCAGTCGGCGCCCAAGATCAAATCTTCATATTTTGGTTTTTTTTGCTCCAAATTCGCTCTTTTTTGCATCTTTTTGCTCCAATGACCATAATTTAACATACCTGCAATAAAACATCAAAAATACATTTCTTTAAAGTGCAATATCATCAAAATCAGTGTAAAATAGGTATGAAAATCTTAATATATTTTTTTTAGTCAGCCTTCGCTTTTTGGGATTGATACTTAGATTTTTCGGTACCTAAATTTTGATTCTCTTTTTGGGATTGATACTTAAATTTCAATTCCCATTTCGAGGACAGTACCTAAAGTGTGATTCCCTCCTTTCGAGGTCGGTACCTAAATTCTAGTTCTCTTTTTGGGATTGATACTTAGATTTCAATTCTCATTTTTGGGTCAGCAGCTAAATTCTAATTCCCTCATTTCGAGGTCTGTACCTAAATTATGACTTTCTTTTAGACTTTCTTTTCGGGATTGATACTTAAATTTCAATTCTCATCCCGAGGTCAGTACCTAAATTATGATCCTCATCTTCCAATAGTATTGAAATTAAAGTTAAAGTTTTCTAGCATCAAATGGAAATTTAATCTTCATCATGACTGTCACAATTGTTTTTAATATCCCTTTTCTTTCAATCCTCAACAAGAATTTTGAATCCTCAATTTTGATCGACCGTTGATTTACTAACTCCACAGCGGAAATAACTAGCTCTCGACTCTACACTTCGTTCTAGGTCTCTTGACTTAGAACTCTGGGTTGATTTTGTTTATCTCGTCGGTCAACGCATTACACGCGGTGTGCTTGCCCAGTACACCACCCTATTGGGGGTCCATTTGTTCATCTCACTTTTGGTTGAGGTTTAGTTTTGGTGTTGTTGTTGTTGTTGTTTATTGTTGTTGTTGTTGTTATTGTTGTTGTTGTTGTTGTTTTCGTTGTTGTTTTTGTTTATTGTCGTAGTTGTTGTTAGTGGTGGTGTTGTTGATGTTGTTGTTGCTGTTGTTGTTGATGTTGTTATTGTGGTTATTATTACTGTTATTGTTGTTTCTACTATTATTGTTATTGTACTTTGTCGTGGTGGTGCTTTTGTTGTTGTTGTTGCTATAATTGTTGTTGTTGTTGTTGTTGTTGTTGTTGTTGTTGCTAATGTTGTTGTTATTACTGTTGTTGTTGTTATTTTTTTTTTTGCATTATTGTAGTTGTTGTTGTTGTTGTTGCTACTGTTGTTGCTACTGTTGTTCTTTTTGCTGTTTTCGTTGTTGTTTTTGTTGTTGTTTTTGTTGTTGATGGTGATGGTGTTGTTGTTACAGTTGTTGTTGCTGTCGCTGCTCTTGTTGTTGTTGGTGTTGTTGTTGTTGTTGTTGTTGTTGTTGCTGTTATTGTTGTTGCTGCTGCTACGATTGTTTTTGTTGTTGTTGTTGGTGGTTTTGGTCTTGTTGTTTTTTTTGTTTTTGTTGGTTGTGTTGTTTT
>NW_018253409.1:45514-47179 GCF_001263595.1 Phalaenopsis equestris
CATTCAATGTAGCCTGTCGGTCTCAAGCTTCAGCAACCGGGGATCCATGATTCAGAGCCTGCACATGCGATTACATTCGCTCAAATGTATGAGATGGAGAGGGGAAAAGAATAATTTTGTATCTATCCCTCACCTGCAAAGAAATAGGGTATGGTCCCGTTGAGGATTCGATCGCGTCGGAATAGAACGAAAGGAAGGACGAGAGCGGCCGAATTAATGGGGAATCAAAACTGAAAACCCTTTATTTCGCCTCAGGAACCGCCTCTCGCCGTTGGATAAATCTTGTTCTTTATAGACCGTTGGATAAAATTTTAGATTAATCCGACGGCTATTTTGGCCTGAAGTATTGGAAGTAATGGAAGTACGGAGACGAATATTTAAATTTAAACGGTTTGTTTATAACATATATAATGCACTATTTAGATATCTTATATCTATTTTCTTTTCATTTTATATATATACCATTTAAATATTTCATATCACATGAGAAACAGCACATTTTCATGCAAAAATAAAGTGATCTGTACGTAAATCTTCTATAAAGTGATCTGTACGTTAATCTTCTTTCTTTAATCAACTCTTTTATAACATAGTAGCTCATGCCAAATTAGAGTAATTTACATAAATTAATATTATTGATGTGTCATAAAAAAAATTTATGATGTAATTTTTAGCATGAAATATTTGGATTGAAATTAAAATTCAACCAAAATTTCATTTACGGCAAATTTATAGTCAAGCTGAATTTGACGTTCTTATAGACAAATCGAGCGTCTCAACCATGGAATCCAACGAACCCAATTTTACCTGATTCTGAAGTCATTAAAGTCATCAGATCATTAAAACCCTTTTTATGATCAATTGCAATCAACGTTTGTTGTTCCATTCGTTCCATTCGGTTATAAATAGACTCATTCTTTTTACTTGAAGAGAGAGAGGAAAGACAAGAAGCTCATTTCCAATATTGTCTTGAACCGAAAACCCAGCAATAACTCCCGACCTCTTTAGCTGACAATCGTTGCTCATTGGCTACCCTTGACCACTGGCCGCCCCTTGCTCACCACTGTTGGTGGACTTAGCAAAGTAATAAAGTACCATATTAAGTAACAATGCATATTGCAAATTAGCAAAGTATCCTGTGTAGTAATGATGCACATTATAAAGGAACGAAGTACTATATTGAGTGTTGAAGTCTCTTGCACATGGAGTAATGCAATGTTCTGAATATTATGCGCTGACGTACCTCAAGCACGGTGTATCAAATACTCGATGATAATTTAAAGTAGTAATTGCTTTCGATCATTGAGTAATGAATCTTTTTGTATACGAATATTGTACTTGAAGAAATCTTATAACTCTTTCTCGGTTGTGAGATAAAATTTAATACTTGTATTTATAAACCTATAGTGAATCGATTCATCTGAACTAGGCCCCGTGATTATTTTTTTCTTATCGCATTTTACATGTATGAAATTGTGGTGTCTTCCTGACTTTTTTTTTTATACATGTATATTAGTAGATTTCATACAATACTTAAAGGGCAAGCACACACTTGGTTTTACTAACTTCCAGAAGGGAGCATTCATACATTCAATGAGCTAACTAAAGTGTTTGTCGAGCAATTCATTGCAAATTGAATGATCATTAAAGATTCCTCCCACCTTT
>NW_018253409.1:48111-50274 GCF_001263595.1 Phalaenopsis equestris
ATAACTCATATGATTTAATTTTGTGTAATCAAGTTTGAATTTTCATATAATATCATCTTTTAAAGTCCTCTCCAATCAATCTTTAGGATTATGATTTCTATGTCGCACCTTAAAATGAAGTAGCGGGAATTTGCTACCTCAAACAAGCTTGGCCATGCCCATCGGAGACTCTCAGTATTGAGAGCTTCGATCTCTAAGATGAAGATATATCCTATCGGGCTTCATCAATTGAAGATTTAATTTTTTTCTCCTTGTTAGACGAACGTACTTCACAGTATGTCAATCTTAATTCTTTGATGACTAGTGAGCAAAAGCATATCTAAGTGAATTTTATGTACAAAAATGAAGATGTGTTTGCTTCCACTCTAGTGGATATGTTCAGGGTCGATCTTGAAGTAATTGTGTACTCTCTAAAGATCAACAAGCATGCAATCCAGACATCCAAAAGAAATGAAATTTTACACCAAAATGCTCACAAGCAATTGAACAGAAGACCAATAAGCTCTTTTAAGAAAATTTTATATGTAAGATACATCGTCCTGTAAAAGCTCGTAAATGTTGTTATGGTGAAAAACTCTTCTAGGGCTTGGAAGATGTGCATCGACGCATTTTACATGTATGAAATTGTGGTGTCTTCCTGACTTTTTTTTTTATACATGTATATTAATAGATTTCGTATAACGTTAAGTCGTTAAATTATTACTCTGCCGCTATGATTTTTTCAAAATGCAAAAGTTTTGCACCATCTGTGATAAATAAAGTTCTGATGATATAAATGCATACTTCTTTGATGGCTAACAAGTGTAACGCACAAGCTTCTCGCTCTACAGCCCATCATTCCAGGGCACAGTCTCAAAGTGTGAGGCATCAAGCCTCTGGTTTATTTTTCAATGATAAACATCATCCTGTTGGTGAGAGAACCTTTCTTGCACTATATGATGATTATGTACAAAGGATGGAGGAATCTCATAATGATATACTTCAATTCCTATGCGAAGTTCGATAACCAACAGTTGTGCATAAGAAAGGGACACAAAAGCATCAAAATCCACTGATAAGAGGTTTTCAGTTAGCACCCTCTTCCAATATTGAAGCTCCCTTTAGGAAGCTAAAATCATGAACATTACTAGCTCTACAAATCTACCTCATGCAGTAAAACCTAGTAGCAAATCCCCAACATGCATGGAGCTTGTAGCCCAACCTCACGTAATTTTTGATGAGTTATGATGTCAGTCAAAGTGGGGGTTCTCTGTGATGGATAGAAGCCATTTATCAATTCGGCATCAATCTCAGTAATCTTCTCCGCTAATTGTGATTGTCTGTCAGCACCCTATTCTAATAAGGTTTAAGATTCTAAGCATTCATGCTTATGATGGGAAATCTAACCCATATGAACATGCAGATCACTTTAAAAACCTTATGCACATACAACAAGCTTTTGATGATCTCTTTTCTCAGGTTTTTCCTACAATACTTAAAAGGCAAGCACACACTTGGTTTTACTAACTTCCAGAAGGGAGCATTCATACATTCAATGAGCTAACTAAAGTGTTTGTCGAGCAATTCATTGCAAATTGAATGATCATTAAAGATTCCTCCCACCTTTTCAAAATCCACCATATTGATGGGGATTAGATAACATATTATTTTATTAAGATTCTTCATTGAAGCTCAACAAATCACAATATTAGATCCAGAGTTACCAAGAGTGTGCTCATAGAAGGAATGGATAGCCTCTCTTCACATTACTCTCAGAGTATTTTCTAAATATATAACTCATATGATTTAATTTTGTGTAATCAAGTTTGAATTTTCATATAATATCATCTTTTAAAGTCCTCTCCAATCAATCTTTAGGATTATGATTTCTATGTCGCACCTTAAAATGAAGTAGCGGGAATTTGCTACCTCAAACAAGCTTGGCCATGCCCATCGGAGACTCTCAGTATTGAGAGCTTCGATCTCTAAGATGAAGATATATCCTATCGGGCTTCATCAATTGAAGATTTAATTTTTTTCTCCTTGTTAGACGAACGTACTTCACAGTATGTCAATCTTAATTCTTTGATGACTAGTGAGCAAAAGCATATCTAAGTGAATTTTATGTACAAAAATGAAGATGTGTTTGCTTCCACTCTAGTGGATATGTTCGGGGTCGATCTT
>NW_018253409.1:51633-67016 GCF_001263595.1 Phalaenopsis equestris
GTTGAGGGCGCTGTCAACGCCCATGCCGGCGCCGTCGGCACCAGTGGCCAAAAAATTCATTCTTTTATTTTTGCAATTTTCAATTTTCTTTCCATTCACTCCAAAGTCTATTTAGTTTTTTTAGCACAAACAACACCAAACTAACTTCTATATATTAAAATACACTTTTTATAAATACATTTTTCTAATCACACTTTCACATACATAAATCAAACTAAATTATAATTCAGCATCGAAATCAACCCACAACACTAGAACGCTGACACAAAACTATACACACAATCAAAGTTAATGGAGCTCTAAAGTAAAGTCAAGTAAAGTAAAGTAAATTAAATCCACACAATCACATTAAAAACATGATTACTTTAAAGTAGTAGAGAGTCCAACTTCTTCAATTATTCTGCTTCATCTGCAGTACTTTTTCCTCCTCTAGTATCTCCCATAGACTGGTAATGGGTACGGGAATTGATTAGTCGAATTTTCATCGATCCATCCATTTTCCTTAAACATCTGCCCCAATCCTACTTCAATTGTTCTATTGTGATCAAAGTTCTCCTTCATCCTCCAATCTAGGAGATCAAAAAGGTAATTGAGATTTCCTATTGCATTTATAATACTTTGAAGTTCTCTTTCTATTTTCTTGATTTTCTTCTCCAAAGTTATTGGACTTCCAACTTTTTGTGGCATTAATGGTGCTGAAGCATGTGATGAATTATCCAAAATAATATCCAATGCTTCATTGTCATTCCTAATATAATTGTCATCTATAGGAATCATGGGCTCCCAAGGTTATAATATTTTCTCCCAATTTTCATATGGCACTTGAGATTGACTACTGCAAAGTAAGAAAATTGTATAAGGATGCCCCAGTCTATATATTGGCCCATTCATAATAATACCCATAATAGATTTAAAAATAATCAACCCCACATCAATGGGCTTTCCATTTGAATGTAATAGTTTAAAGTGAAACTTTCTCTTGTAACTCTACTAGTCTTCATGGTAGGGAGTAATTTTACAGATATGAAGAAATGTCATAGTTTTAATATTTGGTTAAGCAGTGAAGCAGAAAAACTAACATATCCCTCATCTCTTATTTCCCAATTATAATTTTCATCCGTCATAAAGGTATATACTTCTTGCATCATATCTCTCGTTCAGAGAAAATTCGTATAATGATATATTGGAACATTTTCTATCATATACAAATCATTAATTTGAGCTGGGGTTTACACTTTATGCTCAAGTTTTTCCACCTTAAGATATAGTCAACAAAGGTCTCGTTAGGTTTCTACCTTTCTGCCACGAGATCTTCTATGGTGACATGATGATGCGCTTTGGCAAACCTCATCACAAATAAGTGCTCAAACTTGGAAAACATCTTTACTAATCCATTAAACAACCTGACATACCAATCAAATGTTATCCCTGATAAACTGCTAAAAAAACAGGCTCTAAAGAGGGCTATTTGCTAACAAGGATTTCTGGTTATGTCAAATTTCTTGAAGTTTGGTGACAAAAAGCCCTTGGGGTAGGGCACAACATCAAATTCCTTTAGGTAAGGTCTACCCTTTGAAATTGATGCACCACCCTTAGATTGGACGAAGGCTTCTTGAACTTATTGTTCGGCCAAAAATGGGCTTTCCATTTGAACACAATAGTTTAAAATGAAAATTTCTCTTGTAACTCTACTAGTCTTCATGGTAGGGAGTAATTTTACAGATATGAAGAAATGTCATTGTTTTAATATTGGGTTAAGCAGTGAAGCAGAGAAACTAAATATCCCTCATCTCTTATTTCCCAATTATAATTTTCATCCGTCATAAAGTTATATACTTCTTGCATCATATCTCTCGTTTGGATAAAATTCGTATAATGATAGATCGGAACATTTTCTATCATATACAAATCATTAATTTGAGCTGGGGTTCACACTTCATGCTCAAGTTTTTCCACCTTAAGATATAGTCAACCAAGGTCTCGTTAGGTTTCTACCTTTCTGCCACAAGAACTCCTATGGTGACATGATGATGCGCTTTGGCAAACCTCTTCACAAAGAAGTGCTCAAACTTGGTAAACATCTTTACTAATCCGTTTAACAACTTGACATACCAATCAAATGTTATCCCTGATAAACTGCTACAAAAACTGGCTCTAAAGAGGGTTATTTGCTAACAAGGATTTATGGTTATGTCAAATTTCTTGAAGTTTTGTGGAAAAAGGCCCTTGGGGTAGGGCACAACATCAAAATCCTCTAGGTAAGGTCTACCCTTTGAGATTGTTGCACCACCCTTAGATTGGGCTAAGGCCTCCTAAACTTATTGTTCGACCATCTGCTTAATGTCTTTCTCTGGTACCAAACTCTGGACTAAATCTTCCTTCCACAATTCGTCAATTCGTCTCTACTGATAGAAACGTCTCCTTGTATCGTTTGTAATATGCACAACTTTGGGTTGATTAACCTCTACTGAAGCTAATTGCTGTGACTGAGACTGCCCGTATATTGTAGCCATGACGGTCATGGTAACGGCCATCTCTTCCATCCTTTTCTCCATTCTTGTGATCTATTCATCATATAGTTTAATGGCCTTTCGCAGGTCATCCACGACATTCTTCTCACCAGGAAGTGGAGCATCACACGCAGAGGTAGTGGCCCTAGTTTCCACGAATAATCCATGAAATTAAAATTTTCATCATCAACAACACCTACTCCTTGCTGTTTAGCCAATTCTGCAATCTTGGATTTGAGCTTCTCTACCTTTTCTTTGATTGCTTTCTCCTGAATCTTGAGATCTGAAGATCTCTCATGAACATCATCTTGTTGTATGAAGGCAATTGTAACAACAATGGTATCAACCTCTGATGCATCATACCTATGCTTCATTCCACAAAATTGCCCCACAGGCTCATCAGAACGTACTGGTGCAGCATCCTTGTGTACCCACACTCTCTTCATTGACATTGATGCTTTAAGATAGAGTGTCTTAGAGGAGGCATCGATATGTCAAAGAGAAGTATGCTCCGCCTGATGCAAACCAAGTACATCGGTAATGGGTCTCTTCCCTTTATCCTTCTTTGGGAAGCTTTCATGAATAGTGGTACGAGGTATACTTGGACCCATATGTGATTTGACCGATTGACGTCCTACAGACTTTGGCGTAATAAGGGTAGAATCTGTGAGGGCGGTAATATTATCAACACGAATCCCAAGCCAAAACCTGACTGGAACATGGGCTGGAGGCACTTCAACTACTTTCTGGAATTGGCAGACCGATCTGATATCCTTCAATATTTCTTTCTTCGTTTTGGGTGAGACTACGCATCCCACTCGCTTGAGCAACTCAGCAACAGGACACCCCTCCTTGGGGGCTAGTCTTTCAAACACTATACAAATTTTGGTGATGGGAATGGACCACTCCCTCTTCTTACCCCGATCCTATAATAACGGTAGAGCAACAAAAATCCTATAGATGCTCCCATCCTTAGTGGTACCCATTATAAAATGGAACCTACTTCCTCGTAGGAGGGGAGCAATTTCAGGCAATTTGAGTTCCTCCTGGTGAGGAATCTCATCAACAAAGGCTATCTGTATTGTCTGGGCCCTGACAACCCTCTGAATCTCTTAGTTTTGATTTCTTATTTGCGACTTAGTCAGCGGCCTAATCCTTGAACTTTAACCGACTTCAAATACTGACAACAAAGTAGTGAACCCATTAACTGAATCTTCTTCAATCAAATTTTCATTTCCTTTGGCAGACGGTGCGGTAGGCACAGTGACAGCAGTTGGTGCGATGACTCTCGAGCGGATGGATGCGGGGACAAAAAACTAAACGATTGTTGGGGCAGTAGCAATCTTCACTTTCTTATAAGAAGTGCAGTCCTAGGCAACCTTCATGAGACGAATGAGGCCTTGCAAGTACAGCTTCAAACTCGTCGAATCAAGCTCCAAACTTGATTGTTGGTGCAATGTTGCAGGCATCGCGGCTGGTAGACAGGCTCAAGGAGAAAGTAAGGGTAGGGAATGCCATCACAGCAGCTTCAAAGGAAAATTCTTTAGGGTTAGTATCAACAATCTCTTTGCAATTTCAGTGTGAACACTAAAAATTAACAAAGGTCATTCTGTGGACTGGGCACGTCCTTTCTTATTTTCATTTTCAAATTTATTATTTATTTGTGATTAGAGCGTTAAAGAGTTTTGATTAAAATTAAAAGAGGTAAATAGACGTAACAACTTGGCTTAAATCACAAAATAGAAAACCAAACCCAAAAGATACGAGGGAAACAATGATGTTTAGGACCCAAGGCAGGACCAATTTCACAACGCACATCGCCCGGGTGGAACTACTCCGCCAACACATCTATTAGGGGTCTGATCCTACACAATAGATAAAGTCCTAAAGGTCTCCTGAATCTCTCTTTTTAAAGGTGATTAAACATATGGTCCTGGAATCCAAAAAAGCTGATCATACTTGCTCAAGAAAGAAATGAGCAAAGCATGCCAACGGAAGAAAGACAATTTGGTCCATAAGAAACATGGACACATTACCGATATATGAAGACAAGAGTTTCAGATCATAATGGAGAGAGAAACTATTCTCCAGTGGAGTCACCATAAGATTGCCGGTCGCCAAATTGGGAAGAAGATATTTAATTTAATTAAATATATATTATTTTTGAAATTAATGTTTAATTTTTGAAAATACGAGACCGATCTGATCCCATATGATCAATAGTTTAAATAAACGAGCACAACACCTTAAATGATACATTCATCATGAGGAATAAACTTATTACTTACTCGTGTGGCTCGATTAAACAAACTAAAGAATTTATAACATCCATTTTAGTTTGCTAACATTTATGTTGACCGAAAAATTTTTCTATCTAATATAAACAATTATATAAGGCTTATATTAATCTAGGTTCTTAAAGTTTCCTATAAGGTTAAGCCTTTATAATTAACAACATCTTAAATGACCGGGGTACCTAAGAAAACTCTCGATTTAGATTAGAATGTGTTGTCTTCAAGAATTTCAGTGGATAGGACTTTTCAAATATCAAACCAAGGAGTGTCAAATGGGAAAGACTCAAATTTGGAACATTGTTATGGAATCCAAAGGGAGAAAACTAGGTGTGTCACAGAACTTGGGGAGAACCTTAAGGACTCCGCAAGCTATCCTATGGTTCGGCTTCAATTTTGAGAAGAAAATTATCAAGTGTATCATCATGCCAATTATTATTATTTATAGTTTACATTTGTATGATACAATCATACAAATAGCCTGGAAGATTCGATGATTTATGTTGTAACAAACAACAACCTCTGAATCCTAAAATGAGTTAGGGCTTAAATTGCACAACACAATTGTGCTAAGGCTAAAGATAAAGTGAAGATTTATGTTGTACTAGGAAAACAACCTCAAAATATTATGGGTTATGTTTTTTAATTCTAAAGAAGAGATTAGTATTGTAGATGTCCTTGCTGTTGCAAAATGTTGCCCTCGAAGTTAACACCAAGCTCCTCAGCGAAGTAGCAGTCCTAAAATCTATAGGTTTAAGGGTTTAAATGATAAGTTCAACTCAATCATTATGGGGGGGCTAAAGTTAATTAGAGCAACATCGGTTAGGATCCCACAATTCTCTTATTCTGGTACCATTATTATCTTTTGAATTTACTTAACTTAAACGAGCTGTTAAGCTCATTTAAACTGGGGAAATCTCGTTAGCAACTGTGGGTTACCTCATCCAAGAGACTCCCATAAATTCAGAAGGACATGTTATGAAATTGTTGTTTTGTTTTTTAATTTTGATTTTTTTAAAATTTTGAAAAATGATTTTGTAATTTTCAATTTTGAAAAAGTTTTTGTAATTAAAGCAAGTACAGGTAGGAAATGCAGTAAAGTGAAAGGAAAGAAAATTGCATTGCAAAAATGTAAATGTGTACCCTGTCATCTTCTCGCACTCCCACTAAAATGTTAGGACTGCAACATATATATAAATTTGCAGGAAGATTAAATATATTGCCAAAACAAAGAACAAGAAGACCAATTGAAAGTGTATTTACCAAACCCTAGGTCATAACTTGGTGAATCCTTAAAAGTTTTAATGGATGATTTTATTGAACAAAGAATAAAAAGTTCAATTGTCCTTCAAAGTGTCCAAAGGATTCTAAAATGTTTGGGGCATAACCCTGAACAACTTCTAAAATTCTTTGAAACATTTCGAGTTCATTTGATATTATTATATTGTTTAATTAACCATTTATCTTTAGATTTTAGATTCAATGAATTAATACACCCTATGCTCAATATACCTTGATATTTTAATAATTCCGAGAGTGGGGTAATGATACAGTCATTTAATGTTTTGCTTAAGAGTTATGTGAGTGAATGCCTCGAGGGACAAACTCAAATTCATTAAGGATTTTATACCCTAGATTAAAGTCGGGCTTGTAGTGTTCTCAAAATGTTCAAGATTAATTATATTATCTTTTCTCAACCTCATTAAACAATCTTGGATTAAGCCTAGTTCACTACTAAGCCCATTAAGATTTCCTACCTTAGGATCATCCAATTGACTTAACCTCCGAGTCATAACAATTTATAAAATTACAATTCTACCCTTATCATGGAAAGATGAAAAATTAGTTTCTACCTCTTAACCCATTAAATTTAAAACATCCATAAGAGTTCAATATGATAAAAATTACCCATTTACCCTTTTGGTTAGACCTAAATTTTAATTAAGGCATCAAATCCAAAATTACTATTTCGGCATCAAGATCCAAAATTACCATTTTACTCCTATGGCTCTCCACTTCATAACTCATCAAATATGAATTTTTTTATGGTACCCTAGTCATGGGTCAATCAAAATAACAAAGGAGAAAATATGATTTCTCCACTTTTTATTTAATTTATAAAATTATTTCAACTCCGAAATAGGATTTTTAACGTTAAGCTTTTTAGTTAATCAAAGTAAATTTTGTGTTCATGGGAAAATTATTTAAGGTTCACCTAAATTAGAGGACCACTTGGACAAAATTTCATAATTTTTTAAATTATATTTTACTATATTTTAATTATTATAATTATTTGTTAATTTTAGTGATTAATCAAATAGAAAATATGTTTTAATTACAAATATTACTTTTTTATATTTTTCGTAAATCTCTCAAGGTTCATAGAACTTAGAGTAACAAACTTTTCATTTTTATAACTTTAATTTTATTTATTATAATTATTTTAATAGAAAATTGGGAAAATACACTTTTGTCATTTAAAAACACATAACTAAATCAGGAAAATTAAGAAAACTATTTTAATGGGTCCTAAGTGATCAGGGAACAATTAGGAACAATTTGTTGCTTTTTCATATTTTTGGAATAAAATAAATGCGGAAACGGACGACATCCGTTCATCGTTCCCAAAAGTTCTAAACCGAGAACCATCCACACTAAAATGCTCCGATCTCAGTCAATACTTAACCAAATTAAGTGATATTTTTTTCCTACACATGCATCTAATCAAGTCAAACACATCCATATGGTTGATCAAGCACGGAGAAAAACTTTTCTTCATAAAAGCCCAAAACAAGCTCGATTTGGAAGAAAATGGTGCATACCTTGGTCCAAAAGGTGTAGCCTAGATTGGAATGGTTCTTCACATTATTTTGACCTCAAGAAGCTCCTTAAAGTTTTGATTTGAGCTGAGGTTGAGTCTAACCAAGATTTCGATCAAGGGGTAATGTAGTAATGTTTTAACAGTAGGTTAGAGTGCTCTAGGGATGGGGATTTATGTGGGGATCTTCTTTGTTTGGTTTGGGAAAGCTTTGGAACTATTTAATTTGAAGATTGGTAGAGGTTTATTTGAATGATAAAAAAATTTCCTTTGTTCGAGATCTGAAATCGAGCTCAGACAAGGGGAAAGGGTGGCTGAGAGCATTGGATTTGAACTTAGGAGGGTTGTGAGGAGCTCTAAGAATAATTTCGCAGAGTTTCCCACAGGTTTTGTGCACTCTCTCTATTTGGTTGTGAGGGGGTGGAATTTAAATAAAGGGAGAAAGAGTGCCCACCAAGGCTGGCCAGTAGGCACAATCAGTTGCTTAATTGGAGGGAAGAGAGGATTCAATGTCAAATGGGAGTGAGCCAAGCCAGAGAGTTTTAAATTTGGGTTTTGGCGATGGGAATCTCTCGATTTTGGTATTTTTTGGCCACTAGGCAGGGTTGGTGGCTAGCATGGTCAAGGAAACCAAGGGAATGTTTAATGGTGATTCGCTTGGAGGTTTGATGGTTGTGGCATATCTTTCTTTGATTTAGCCAATTTAAAAAGGGATCCCCCAAATCAAGGGACCCTTGTTCCGTAGTGACAGCGACTTTATATATGCTTAAAAATACAAGAATTTGATACTGCTTCTAGAAGATTTAAATCCCCGGCAATGGCACCAAAAACTTGACAACGGTTACAGATTTGATAAAGATGTCTCAATAATTGCAAAGTCACACTTTTCAACGCAAGTATACGTATCGCTCAAGTAATATAGGACTCTAATGGAGTCCTGGATATCAATCCCACAAGGAGTAATATTAGAGGCTACGAACTAAGATTAAATAAATCAATACTTAATCACAACAATATAGTTCAAATTGCATATTTGTCACTAATAGGCAATTGAAAAAAATGTAATTTTAATAAACTCTTAATTAACTAATTCTACTAAAAAGTTTCTAATGTGAAGTTCAATATATAAGAAAGCATCGTTCTCCTTGTCAAGAGATTTAAGTGAATGGATAAATTGAATCGGCTCAAATTGTATTGTGGCAAATTATAGGAGCATAACTTTTCTTTACCCTTTAGACCAAGCATAAATAACATTGACTAATCCTATGCTTGGTTACTGATTCTATGGCTAGGCTGGAAGGATACCGGCTCTGACTTTGGAGCTCTGAAGTTCCCCTCGCCTGAGGGAAAACATCTACACTTCAGCACCCAAACGATAGGACCGAATTGAAGATTTTAGTCTCTCATTCAAAAATCTTCAATTCTACGCTCGATAATTTTTATTTCCCTATTTATTTGCACCCAACTTTCAAGGACTTTAACCTCCCTAAATCTTGGATGTAATCTGTGGCAAGCCTATTCCAATCAGAGCGTCACCAAGTACATTTATTCCAACCTAAATAGCTGGTCTGCATTGCCTTGGTGGGACGCCATTTGGAGCAGTTTTTTATCCTCGGGCATGTCTTTCTGCTATTGGAGGATCTTGCACAAACTGATACCAACTGATGATATTATTAAGTTGAAGGGCCTGAGAGGTCCATCACGGTGCTGGCTATGTCTGACTGCTAAAGAATCCATCCCACTTTTTTTCTTTGAATGGAGTTTCTCTCAAGAAGTCTGGAAAGAGTTCACCAAGATCATCAAAACTTCTTTATCATTCTCATGGCACAACTAATTCAAATCACCATTTCACAAAATCTCAAGACAAGGAGAAAGACGGAGAAAACTACTCAGAACTCAAGGAGAAGATAACAAAACATGAAATTTATATATGAAAGCAAAGTCATAAAAACTTCAATAAGTAAATACCACTTATCTCTAATTCCTCCCCAAGCAAACTCCTTGAAGTTCCTCTGAATCTCTTCCTTTCTTAACAGCACACAAAAGTCTCCTTTGAAGCGGCAAGGAGGAAGAAATCTCTCACTTTTTTTCCACTCTTACAATCTCTCAAAGAATTCCTCATAATACTAACCCTAAATTACACTCTCTACACTCTAATGGACACACGTGGACACCAAAGACTCAGCAGACACCCCCTTTTTCAACCTCCAAATATTAACTATTACTCATCAAACTTAACTATTACTCATCCCCCAAACTTAACTATTACTTGTCCTCAAGTAATTTTAGTACTACATAAAAGTTATGATCTACTGTGGTAAAGTTTTAATTCAGAAATACTATAAGTTTGATTTAGATAAATACCATAGAGAGATTTTCAGAAAAAAATCAAGTAATTAAATTAACTCTATAGCCACAATACTATCTAGTCATCAAGTTTAAGATTTCTAGTTTTCTATTCATTTCAAGAATGACTATATGTTGTAATATCAAGTCACTTAAAATATTCAAATGATAGGAACTTCATGAGAACATTACTAGTAAAACATGCTATTCCATAAATATAAGTTCAGGATTGTATTTAAGCTTTCCCTTTAGGTAGGTCCAAGTGAAGCCAATTTTTGATTAGGCAGCTCATGCTTCTCTTCTCTTATATAAATATTTTTTTTCATTTGGATTGTTTTCAATCCTATATATTTTTCTTTTATTTTCAGGGATTATTGTCAATCCTTTCTTTTTCATTTCAAGTAAAAATTACTATATCTAGATAGCATTTAATAATTTTGAAGTTCACTTTTCTTTCCTTAAATTTGAAACTCAAAGCATTTTTTTTACCTTATAAGTATTTCATAGCTTTTACATCATTGAGCCCCAATCTTTTTTTCTCAAATGAATTTCTAAGATTCTTAATATTTCAAAATATAATTTTCTTTATTTTAAATAGTTTAACTATACTATTATTCTCTTATACTAAATCTCTTAATCTATAAAATTAATTTACTTACAAAAATATTCCTTTAAATCTACCATAATATTTAAATATCTACAAAATATAGTTATCTGAACTAAATTCACTACAAAAAATTATATTAATAATTTTTGAAAATATTTAAATTGAGAACATATAATAGTTAATCTTTTTCTTCCCTCCTCCAAACTTAAATTTTTCAAAATGGAATGATACAGGTGGAAAGAAAAATTCTAAATATAAATCATATCTTAGTACTTTAGGCATTTTCATCATTCTAAACTTGTCTGTAATATTAGGAGCTTTCTATACATATAAATCATTACAGAATTTGTTGGGTAATGAAATTTTAAAATAAGTACAAAACTAAATATTATACAAACACTATATTTCCCTAACACATCACAATACTAAATAAAAACAATTACAAATACATCAAAATGTAAATATAAAAATCACATTACATTACAATTTTACAAAATACTAATCAAAGTCTATTACAACCACAAATGTAATTTTTTTACTACAACACTAAACATTTATGCAAACATAAAATAAAATAGAAAATAAAATGAAAGTACAAACATACATACATCCATCACTATCACAAATTCATGAAATAAAAGTACATCAATCACTATCATATATCAAAATCCCATAATACATCTCCGTCTCCTTGGTCTGCAGGTGGATTGGGCTAATACTAAGTAAAATGGGGGCATTCAAAAAAAGTAACATCAGGCTCACCTCTGTAGTGTCGGGTCCGAGCTTCGTAGTAAGATATCTCAAAGTCAGAATGCCTCTATAGGTACTCACTATCATAATCATGTCTACATTCTAATCCCCTAATTCTTTCATTTATTTTCTCTATACTCTTCTGCTGCAAGGTTAACTCATTCATCAAATCATGAAGGGTAGGGGAACTAGAGGAAGGAGGGCCATAACTAGAAGAGGGGATATCTCTATTAGTACATGGTTCTTCACTCCTACTCCTTGATCTCCATCCTTTATGGGATTCATACAACTTTAAATTTCTTCCCTTGAAATATTGAAGTAAATCTTGACTGAGCCTTCGCATTGATGAAGTGAGACTCGTCAAACTCAAATTGCCTCATTTGTCACAGAGCCATTTCAATCTAATCAAAATTATAAAAAAATTCCAAAATACACTTCAAATACTAAAATAATGGCTTCCAAGAGTGACTCTAAGAGTTCAAAACTAAGTTTCATGAATTTATTCTAAATATTTTCTTCACATTCTCAATTTTTTTGGATCTCCTCAATGTGGAAGAAAGTCAAAGGTGAAAATCAAATATTCTTAGGTTGGAGTGAAGCTCTTATCGAGAGATGATAAAATCTGGTGTCTAAAAGCCTTGAAATGGCCCCAAATCCAAGATCTCTAAAGCCAAAGGCCAAAATTTTTTATTTTTAGAGGAAGGGGATGATGAATACTGGCGGTTGACTGGTCAAAATTGTGGTTAAAAGATGTTTTTTGGGATCTCGCCGTCGGCGGGGTCGTCAGCGTCGTCGGTGAGCTCTATTGAATTTAATAGCATAAGTCTCGGGAAAAATACGTCGTCGGCGACATCGATGGCGTTGTCGGCAAGATTTTAAAAATTAGTTTAATTTCTAGATTTTTGTGACTTCGATCAATTTCAAGCCTCGTCTACATTCGTTCAATCATTTTAGACATAAATTTAAGTGATTAAATGATGTACTAACACAAATAAACATTCACAACACAAAACATCACAATTATATATAAAATCCAAGGGTTACAATACATGTTACACAACACACATAAGTTTGAAATTTTCTCAACCTTAATACACAATTCAGCGTCGCAATCCAAACCACAACACTTTTAACGCTGAAAACAAATATTCTATACTCAATCTCAACTATACTGAGATCTAAAAGCAAAATTCAAAAGTAAAGCAAACACATAAGTTCAAATCAAATCACACACAGACATATAAGTAGTTAAGTAAATCTACTACAGACTAACGATAATTTCAAAAAAAATACTATAATTGCAATAAAAATAAAGATAATTATGGGTTGCCTCCCATAAAGCACTTGGTTTAACGTCGTCAGCCCGACCTATTCAGAAATAATTCAGGTTGACTGACCATTAAAACCTCTTTAAAATTTGGTCTTTTACCCTCAAAATACGACTTTAATTTGTATCCATTTACTTTAAATCTATTCCCAGTCTTTTGATCCTCAATTTCAACAACTCTGAAAGTGTAAACTCGAGTCACAGTAAAGGGTCATAACCAACGAGACTTCAATTTCTCAGGGAAAAACTTCAGCCTTATATTGTAAAGCAAAACTTCTTGTCCTGGTTCAAAGTTCTTTTGATTAATCTCCCGATCATGCCATAACTTTAGTTTCTCCTTATAAATTCTATCGTTATCATAAGATTCTTATCTTAATTCTTCTAATTCATTCATTTGTAACAATCTTTTCTCACCAGCATCTTTCAAATTATAATTAAATTTTTTAATCGCTCAATATGTTTTATGCTCCAATTCTATTGGTAAGTGACAAGCCTTTCCAAAAATCAGCCTGTAAAGAGTCATTCCAATAAAAATTTTATAAGCAGTCATGTAAGCTCATAATGCAGTATCCTGTCTAGTAGACCAATCTACTCTACTAAGGTTTACAGTCTTCTCCAGTATTTATTTAATCTCTCTCTTAGAAACTTCAGCTAACCCACTCATCTGAGGGTGATAGGAAGTAATCTTTGAAAAGTAGTCTACCACAACAAATATGTATAAGTTCCCAGATGAAGGAATAAATGGCCCCATGAAATCCAATCCCCAATCATCAAAGATCTCACAGAGGCATTTCATTTCTTCTAGATATATTGCCTACTCGTTGGCATCGATCACAAGGTTTTATGTATCTGTAAACATCTCTAAGAAGGGTAGACCAATAGAATCCAGCTTGTAAAATTTTATAAGCAGTTTTATTAGTTCCAAAATGTCCCCCAAATTCAGAAGCATGACATTTCTGAATAATTTGTTCAGTTTCTTCATAAGGTACGTAACTTATCATAATAAGATCCTTACATTGTTTATATAAATAAGGCTCAACCCAAAAATATGCTTTCGCATCACGAATGAGTAATTTCCTTTAAAATTCCTTGAAGATAATATCCCTTAATTTTTTTTAGAGTTTTCTTATGTGACTTCGGTTATCTAAGATGAGATTTACTATAGGGGTTGCCCTTATAGGAAGCTTTTCTAAACCCAGCTTAATATAAACCCTATTTAGTTTTTCATATTAAATAGGGGAATTTGTCGGCTTACAAATAGAAAATAACTTTTCTAAACCCAGCTTTTCTGTTGTTATTGTTGTTTTTGTTGATGTTGTTGTTATTGTTGTTGTTGTTGTTGTTGTTGTTGTTGTTGTTGTTGTTGTTGTTGTTGTTGTTGTTGTTGTTGTTGTTGTTGTTGTTGGTGGTGGAGTTGGTGTTGTTGTTGCTGCTGCTGTTGCTTTTGGTGTTGTTGTTGTTGTTATTGTTGTTGCTGTTGTTAGTGTTGTTGTTGTTGCTGTTGCTTTTTGTTGTTGTTGTTGTTGTTGTTGTTGTTGTTGTTGTTGTTGTTGCTGTTGTTGTTGTTGTTGTTGTTGTTGTTGTTGTCGTAGTTGTTGGTGGTGGTGGTGGTGTTGTTTTTGTTGTTGTTGTTGTTGTTGCTGCTGCTGGGGCAGGTGGAGAGCAGCTGCAACAGCAGAACTGTTGTTGTTGTTGTTGTTGTTGTTGTTGTTGTTTTTGTTGTTGTTGTTGTAGTTGTTTTTGTTGTTGTTGTTGTTGTTGTTGTTGTCGTTGTTGCTACTATTGTTTTTGCTGTTGTTGTTGTTGGTACTGTCGCTGTTGGTGTTGCTTCTGTTGTTGTTGCTGTTAATGTTGTCATTGTTGCCATTCCTATTATTGTCGTTGTTTTTGTTGATTTTGTTATTTTTGTTGTTGTTGTCCTACTATTGTTGCTTTGTTGCTATTGTTGTTGTTGTCGTAGTAGTTGTTGTTGAAGTTGTTATTGACGCTGCATTTGTTGTTGTTGCGGGTGGGGTGCTGCGCCGCAGTCGTTGTTGTTGTTGTTGTTGTTGCTGCTAGTGTTACTGTTGTTGCTTGTGTTGTTGTTGTTGTTGTTGTTGTTGTTTATTGTTACTGTTGTAATTGTTGTTGTTGTTATTGTTGTTGTTTGTTCTGTCGTTGTTGGTGTTGCTTCTATTGTTGTTGTTGTTGTTGTTGTTATTGTTGTTATCATTCTCATTATTGTCATTCTTGTTATGGTGGTCGTTTTTACTTATTTTGTTGTTGTTGTTGTTGTTGTTCCTACTGTTGTTATTTTGTTGCTATAATTGTTGTTGTTGCATTGAAGTTGTTGTTGTTGACGCTGTAGTTGTCGTTGTTGTTGTTGTTGTTTCTTGTGTTGTTGTTGTTGTTGTTGTCGTAGTTGGTGTTGTTGTTGTTGCTGTTGTTGATGTTGTCGTTGTCGTTTTCGTCGTTGTCATTGTTGTTGAGGTCATTATTTTTGTTGGTTTTGTTGTTGTTGCTTTTGTTCCTACTATTATTTTGTTGTTGTTGTTGCTGTTGAAGTTGTTGTAGTAGTTTTTGTCGTTGTTGGTGTTATTACTGCAGTTGTTGTTGTCGCTGCAATTTTTGTTGTTGTTGTTGTTGTTGTTGTTGTTGTTACTAATGTTGTTGCTGCTCCTGTTGTTGTTGTTGTCGTCGTTGTTGTTGTAACCGTTCTTATTGTTGTCATTCTTGTTATAGTTGTTTTTTGTTG
>NW_018253410.1:0-1737 GCF_001263595.1 Phalaenopsis equestris
AAATTTGCTCCTCTGAGTTCACTAATCTTAGGGAGATTTTCCAAAAATACAAAACTTAATTCTCACCACCTAAAATAATTTATTTTTGTTAAATAGCCCAGAACATAAAAAAATTCTAATAAATCACGAAGAATTAAAAAAATTATGAAATTTGATCCAAAGGCTTATCTAGTCTAGGTCTACCTCCAGTAAAAATGTCAATGCATTAGAATTTACCTTGGTGAAGTTAGGAATTTTCTTTGAAAAATCCTTTTTTTTCAAAAAAATAATTATTTAAAATAAATTAAATTTTGAAAACTCACATTTTCTACTCTGATGTCTTAATTGACCCATGAATAAGGTAGGATAACATTTCAAAGTCATTTGAATTGAATTTAACAAATTATGAAGTGTTAGAGCCTTAGGGGCAAATATGTAATTTTGGAAACTTAGTCTTAATTTACATTTAGGCTTAATTCAAGAAGGAAAATGGGTAACCTCTGATCTTAATCAATTTATTTGATATTTGAGTTAATTGGTAGAAACCAATCTCACTTTTTTAATTAAAATTAATAAATTTCTAAATTATTAAAATTTGGAAGTTTATTAAAATTAAATGATCTTGGTCTTAAGGGTATGACTTTTGAAGTTAATAATTAATCAATTTAATACCCCTATTTTTATTTTCAAATAAAAACTCAAATTATGAATCATGACCATTAAAAGCTTAACCTTTTTAAAACTAAGTAAGATACTCACCTAGGCCTTAAGGGCTTAGTGGTGACTTAGGCTAAATCAAAAATTGATTAAACAAGGATTAGAGAAATAAACATAATTAAATCAAACATCCTTGAAACACTAAAAATTTGGCTAAATCAAATTACACTAGCTTGCCTCTTTAAGGGTCTTCACCCACATAATCTTCAAATTAAATCACAAGTGACAATTACCTCTTTCTTAGGGATAATTGAGACATCCATGTTCACTAAGCATTAAAAGTAGTCACAGGACGAACCATTAAGCAACATAATAAGTTCAAATGGACTCGAGGCTTTTCACCAGTTGGTGAGAGGGAGGCATGGACCTGCTTCCCCCTCCTAACTTGTTGGATACCTCAGAGGCCTATTAAAATTAATATTCTTCGCTCAATGAAATCATCCTTAATTAAACTTTTAAGGACTCACCAAGATATGACATAGGGTTCGGAAAATTACCAAAATTTTACCTTTCCTGCTCTTCATAAACTGCCTTAACATGCATTTTAAGTTTCAGGTGGTGGAACGAGAAGACTCGCTAGGTACACTTTTACAGTTTTCAGCGTTGTCTTTCTTGTACTTTCATAGTGTATTTTTATACCTGCAAATTTGCATGCTAAACAATGACACCACCCTGCATGAAAATTGAAACTATCAGGATAGCCACATAACCAAAACCATAACCAAAACCAAAACTAAAATCAAGCAAGATAAAATTCACCGTCACAACATTCAAAATATAAAACAACTCAAAATTTAATCACAAACATCACATAAAGCTACAACTTCAACTAAATTAAGACGTGACCTATGGTTGCTAACGAGGCTTCCATGATTTAAATGAAATTATGGAACTCATTAAGTAACTCGTTAAGTTGGGTTTAGTAAGTTCATTTGGACTAAGTGAATCCAATAGAAAATAGTGGTTCCGGAATGAGGGAACCGTAGGATCCTAACTGGTGTCACCTTAATCAACTTTAATATGCCCTCATAAATTTTAAAG
>NW_018253411.1:0-3112 GCF_001263595.1 Phalaenopsis equestris
ATTGTTTGAGATTGAGCACTCCATCACTAAAAGTCACTTTATGAGTATAGTCATCACTAAAAGTTACTTTATGGCCTTAAAAAATCTCCATAGGTTTGACCTGAAAAGCTTGTGATGACTATGAAATTTAATGAGTATATCGAATGCCAAGCTGATCATACATTGTTACGCTGGAAGGATATAAAGCTACACTTATTGTCTATGTAGATAATATGATCCTGACATATGATGGTGAAAAAAAAGATTAGGAAGATTAAGGAGGCCTTGCCACTGAACTTGAAATCAAGGATGTAGGAACTATAAGATACTTTATGGGCATGGAAGTGGTTAATTCCAAGAAGGGAATTGTGATATTTCAAAGAAAGTTAATCCTAGGCCTACTAAAAGAGACAAGAATGCTAAGGTTACATTCACATGGAGAAATAACACCAGTGAAAATTGTTAGATACTAGAGATTGGTGGAGAAGTTTATCTACCTGTCACACACTATACCTGATATTACTTATTCTTTCAGCATATGAATTAGTCCAAATGAAGAATATTTGAAGGTAATTTACAAAATATTGAGGTTTCATGAGAAGTCTCTTGACAGATGGTTATTGTTTAAGAAATCAGATAAGAAGGATGAATAAGTTTACACCGATGCCAGTTGGGTTGGAGAACTCACAGGTAGAAGATCTACATCTGGGTATTGTTCCTATGTATGGGGAAATCCTATCATATGAAGAAGCAAAAGGCAAGTAATTGTCTCTAGGAGTAGTGCAAAATCTGAGTGTTGGACACTTGCTTTGGGAATTTGTGAAGGAATGTGGATCCAAAGATTATTAAATGAGTTGAGATGCTCCACGACCAATCTCATAATGATGTTTTGTGACAACCAAGTCATCAATAGTATTGTAAAGAACCCTTTGCATTATGACATGACCAAATGCATTAAGATTGTTGGACATTTTATCTCTTGAAAGGTCAATAATAACAATATTTACTTAGGATATGTTTGGGGTAGCTGCAACTTATTAAAAATCAGCTGTGAAGCTGCTGAAAAATAATCTGATGTTCAAAAAGCTGTAGTGACAATTATTTTTTATTTTTTTTGAAAAAGACATATCGTAACTAGAAAGTTGTCACTGCACCTAGCTAGGATATATGGGAAAACACAGATTTCAGCGACAGTTTTTTGAAAAAGATGCTAAAATGTATTTTACCGAAACAGACAAAACTGCGGTGCGGTGCCATACCACCACCGCACCGCCGTCCCAAACGGACCCTTAATCTACACTCCAACTCCTCTTCAAATCGCTTATGTCTTCACTAAATCCATGACAGAACTTGAGTAGTGTGAAATTCTATCCCTGTTAGGTGGCCCAAACTGCTAACCATACGTGCCTCACATGTTCAAATTGTGAAAGTTATTAGATGGATTTTCCTATTTTAGCTTTATTCTCTTTTATTCCTTTTTTATTGTGTTGTATGTTTTTCTATTATTGTTTGTTTTGTATTTGGTAAATTGTAAGTATTTGGTAAATTGTAAGTCTTAATTATGTTTGCCCTAACTGTTCCTCATAAAATATGGGAAAATGTTATAATTTGAATATGAGGGAATAAGATATTATTGTCTCTCCACTTTCAAATACTCTCATTCTTCTCTTTTCCTAACCCATCACAACACTTGAGGCATTTTCTATGAAAAGTGCAGGTGTTTCAAATTCAAGGTTTACGAACCCTTCAAATGCACATAATTCTGGAGTTCTTGATGAAGAAGATGTAGATGCTAAATTAATGGCAAGGTTGGATGAGCTTGAGAAAGAAGAGGAAGAAGATGCGAGTGATTTAGATGATGATGAGGATGATCAAAAGGCTAGTTCTTTTGATGTTGATGAGGTTGATGATGATGAAAATGGAAGTTATCTGAGGGTTGACAAATATGAGGATGATGAAGACGACAAAGATGTTGATGAGACAGGTTATTCAAAGGCTGTTGAAGATGAAGATGATGAGGAAGAGAATGATGAAGATAAGCATGACAATACTGAAAATACTTCTCAAACTAATGCTGAGGTGAGTGTTTAGACTGGTTTCAGATTTGCTGAGGTTGTTGTTAGTATAAAAATTTAATCAAATTAGTTTATCCAATTATTCGATGAAAATGAAAATATGAATTTTTTATTGTATATTTAGGCTTCATTATTTATTGTTGAAATGTTCGAACTCCTTACAGGTTCCAACACCGAAGGTAATAGGTCCTAGAACATCTGTCCCAACTTCTATGCAACACAATGCATTAGGCTTGCTACAACACCCTTTTTATCAATCTTCAGTAAGAAACAGTTCATGTTGTATGTTCTTTTAATGGATTGGAGGTTTAGGTGTCATTGCAGTCATTTCTTCCTTTTCGTACAAGGTTTTAAGCAAATTGAGAAAAATGTTAAAATAATCCCTTTATTACTTGTAGGGGTCCATTTTAGTCCCAGGGTCTAGAAAAGTTTTAATTTACTCACCTTACTCTTTTAATTAAAATAGTTTTCTCTGGGGGCTGCTGATCCCGAATGTTTATATGCAACAATATAACAATAGCTCTAATTATATTTTTCACTTATATTTCTTTATTTTGCAAAAAAATAAAAAAACTTGATTCTGAAGAAAAATAAGAATTTAATCTTATAAATTATATATATTAGGATACTACGCATGTATACGTATTGTTATCAAGTAATATAAAATTTTTCTGATTAAAACCTGAATATCAAACCCACAGGGAAATGATGCAATCTGTACTTTTGAAAATTTTTTATTTTTAAAAAAGACAATTATTTAAACTATAGACATTTTTACAGTAATGAAAGTTTAAATATTTTTGGTATTTTTAATATTTTGACAAAACAATAACAACTTAAAAATATAACTTGATTTTTTTGTAGCAGAAAAATACTAAATATGAAAATATCTTTCTCCTTATCATGAATCAGTAATAAATATAGAAATTATGTTGTGGAAGTATGCAAATTGTGTTGTGCCAAATAAGAGCAATAATATTATTTACCCTTACTAAAGATGCTATAAAGAACATTGGCTAATTTAAAGTTTGAATAGTTCTGAAGACCGGCTAGGCAGG
>NW_018253411.1:3151-3614 GCF_001263595.1 Phalaenopsis equestris
GGCTAACATCTTGTATCAGAACCTAAAACGACCAACCCTCGTAAAAACAGTTTTTAATTATATAATATTAAATACCTTTCAACTTATTTTACACCCTTCAATGATTGTTTTCCTATTTATTTGCACTCAATCATATGAACTATATTCTCATTCATACAACCTCATGTGATTCTTTCCAATTGTACTGAGACAATACCAGCCCATTCTTACATGTTCTCACAACAAATTTTAACATCTGAATTAGCTAAATCAAGAAGGAAATGAAGTGTATTGATTGAAATCATCACAACTTCTTCCAACATTAAAGATCAATACTCTCCACAACTTTCATATATCACTTAATTAATTATCATTTTAAGAAGAAAGATAAAGAAATTACTTAGAATCCATGGAGAAAACAAAACCACACTTCAGTTTAAAAGTAGAAATCATTGTCAAACTAACAATAAGTCTCAATTAAAAC
>NW_018253411.1:3979-4507 GCF_001263595.1 Phalaenopsis equestris
TTTAGCCAATAAGTGCCTCAAATACCTCTTTAAAATTCGGCCAAATGAAGAAAATTGCCAAATAACTGCCTCTGGTGCTTAAGGGCGGGGCTTCTGGCGCTCAGGCGTGGTCTTCTCTGTTTAACTGGCACTCAGGCGTGGTCTTCTCTGTTTAACTAAAATATATAAAAACTAAAATATATAATATATATGGTCTTCATCTGGCGCTTAGGCGCCAAAACACTTTAGCTCAATTAAAACTTATCTCAAATCTTTCACAAAACTCTGAAGTTCCTTTAAATCTCTTCTTTTTTACAACACTCTTAATATAAAACTAAAACAAAAATGATAAAGTAAATATTTGATGTGGTGCTTGAAAATCTTTCCAAACTAACTCCCCAATTTCTTCAAGAACTTTCAAAAATTTCTCTTTTCAAGTACCCTCTTCAAAGTCTCAATCTTCCTTCTTTCATAAATCTCCAAAAGGTGTCTTGGTATCTCTTCAAAATATATCTTGATTTGATGTATTTCCCCAAGAGATGCCTCCTT
>NW_018253411.1:4622-8187 GCF_001263595.1 Phalaenopsis equestris
GGTGCTTAAGGGCGGGTCTTCTGGCGCTTAGCCGTGGCCTTCGCTGTTTAACCGGCGCGTAAGCGCCGCATCTGGCGCTTAGGCGCCAAAACACTTTAGCTCAATTTTCACATTTTTGCTCTAAATTTGATGTTTTTTCACTCCTTTAAGCATTTTTCATCTTTTTACATGTACCTAAAAGAAAAACACAAAAATATCTTTCATTGAAGCGCAACATCTCAAAAATAGGTATAAAAATGTGTCTAAAAACATTATATATTTTAGGTGTATCAACTGCATCAACCCATATTAAAAGAGTTTAAGGGCTAATTTGACACCTTTATAGAGTATGTGACTAAAATGGCTCCATATAAATAGTCAAGTGACTATTTTGACACTTTACTCTAGCAAAATTATATTTTTTCAGCATTTATTTGCTTATTTTGGTACTTGTTCAACATACAGGTATCAAGTTCAAAAATGCAAGTTGCAGCCGAAGGTTAGGTTGAGGCTTTGCATTATGTAGTTGTAAAATATTTTCTGATTATTTATTAATTTTAGACTGTTCTCATAGTTTTTCATATCACATACAGTAACTAAGATGAAATTCTTTAATTCGTGTCAAAAGAGGCTTCACTCTTCATATAAAACATGTAGTGGGGCTAATGAATGGCTTATCAATTTTGAGAGTACTTCCGATGGCATTTTAATCATGCATAACAACATAATTGGAGCGTACATGCATACCACTCAACATAGTTTTTATAGTTTTGAAAATATTGACCACATATGAGCATATGGAAACGATCCATTCAATTACAGGTTTTAGATGTGCTAGGAAATTGCTGGTAGCTTTGGATTCTTCTTAAGATTGGATTTAACTATATATTTCCTAATTGACCACATATGAGCATATGGAAACGATCCATTCAATTACAGGTTTTAGATGTGATAGGAAATTGCTGGTAGCTTTGAATTCTTCTTAAGATTGGATTGAACTATATATTTCCTAGTTTGCAATATTTAAAATGAATTTTAGTATTGTTTTCAGGTATAGTTACCCTTTTCCTTGGTTATTTTCCATCAGACAAGTTTTTTTATGTCAACATTTATGCATATTGTACCTGCTAATTTATATTTGATAAAGTGATACCTTGGTGTCATTGATTTAAGTATATATGATACAAAAGGATGAGGATATGTGTAATATATAACTTCAAAACTTAAGGCTCAATAGTTAAAAATGAGAAGTGCTTTAAAGTGTTAGAGAAGTGCATTTGCAACTAATAGAGGGAATTTTTTGGCATAATTCTTCTGAAAACATTCTCAGCCGAGGCTCTAAAACAGGTTCCTATGAAGGCAAGGTGAGACATTACTTTCGCGAAAGGTGTCTGACTTCAGAATCAATCTTTAACTAAACAAGTTTTAAATTTGACATGTAGGCTTTTACAGGCACAATTATTGAACACAACTATGTTCTTTCGCCAACCAAACCATCCAACAATTCTGCTTTTGGTCAGGTAGGCGTTTTATGTTAATTTTATTTGCTGGATTACGACTGTCGCAACTCTTGCTATCTATATTTTGTTTTAGGGAAATTTACGTACATGCCACACAACGCCTATGCATTTATTTACATATCAAACACCTACAGTTTGATATTTTTGTTTATATTAATAAAAAATTGGGATAATTACATACAAACCACTAGAAAAATTGATATTTACAAATCAAGCATCCATGTGTGTTTTTTTTTAATAACCGAACCGATGTATTTACACGTGTCAAGATCAAACTATTGGGAATTTGATAAAAATGGAAAATATGGGCTGGGGTTTTAACATGGATTTTTATATTTGAGTGAGAATTTGAAGAATGGACGAAAGCGGGTGGTTGATTCTTAAATAGCAAGTTTCGGGTGGTCTTTATGTAATTTCACCCCAAAAAAAACTTTTGCATGAAATGATGTATTCCTATGATAGTGTTATTTTTAATGTGATGTCAAAGATTCAAGTGTTATGCAAGTAAATATATAAGAATTGTGTGGTAGGTATGCAAATGCCCCTTTTTTATTGTTAATCTTGAGAAAATTTTGGTGCTACTGGCAGCCGTCGCGGCCAATCCTAGGTTCAAGATGCCAAAGAGTGACCGTTGAGATTAATGGAAGATTGGTATGGAATGACTGTATTTATTCTTAAAATTAACTGTAGAATTATGAAAAAAAAGTAGATTTTTTTTAAAATGTTGTGAGTATTGTGGTGAGTCATTGTCATTATAACGAGCATACTTTAATTCATCTGTGTAAAGATTTCTTTTTTATAATATAATTTTTTTATAAAATATCAAGTATGTTATATCCGAATTACCAACGAATAAATTGCGTTGTGGTTTTTAGGTTAAGATTATGTGATCTGATACTTGACAGATATCCTTAAAGTGCAATAGAGCTGACACATGCTAAATTTTATTTTTTTCTACTTGTTATTTTTGAACTATAATTATTATTATCTTTCCTACAAATAAATAATTTTCTTTTGTTAAAATTTTTATTATATAATAAAGAAAACCTTCACAAATGGATATTATTCCCTTAAATTTTTTTCTTAAAAATAAAGCCATTAAAAAACTTTTTTTTTTAAAACGTAACTCTAGTTTATCAACCCTGTACATAGGCCACAACTCTTGGGGAACTATTTAAAGCTATGTTATGAATTTTTTAGAATTTAATTCCTCTTAGGGCTAATTCACATATATAAAATTTCACCTCTTTAGGTGCTTAATTAATAGGTATTATGCAACATTACCAAATCCCCAAGCCGAGAAATCGAAAAAAATATTTGGGAAACTAGCAGGATACCATGCAAATCTTATGTATTTACACATCTAAGAGCCGATGTTTGATATTTATAATTTTAATGTCTTGGTGTATAAACCTATATGAAATGGTGTTTTTCACTTCAAAGAAGGTGGTGATTGTAATATCTTTGATGTGATGTATAAATATGCATGTAAATATGAATGTTTAGATTTTAGAAATGTAATGCATAATAATTGTGCTGAATGTATGTAAATGTCCCATTATTTTAGTGAGCTTAAACATTGGACTGATATTAGTCATATTTTTTATAGAATTCTCTTGGTTTTTTTATTATCGTTGCATGCTTTATTAAAGTTTTGCTTTCTGATTGAGCACCAAGCATTGGATAGTAGGTGATACGAGCGTAAAGGAGCCATGGGAGAGGCTTTCGTGATTCCTTCATCTGGACTGAAATAGTTCAGACTCAAAGAGCAGACCGGCTCTTCGAAGAGGGATTGGCGGCTCCTTTCCTTAGAGGTATCCAATCATATTTATCTTGGGTTTATACATGTGATTTTTGTGTTTTAAATCTCTAGTTTTTTGATTGTGATCTATTGGAACAGTCGTCGACATCCAGGTTTTCTACTTCTAGGGTTATATCTAAAGGCGAGACTAGTTCTTTGACTATAGCTCGTCCGAAGTGGTGTCTCCTTCCAAGAGATCGAATTTATCTCTAACTCTTCCATCCTCTGCATTCCTCCCCTCACTGCCACCACTCTTTCATAAGTA
>NW_018253411.1:11277-31418 GCF_001263595.1 Phalaenopsis equestris
AAACTTCTTAGGTGATTTAGGAGACTGTGCAGTTAATATTGGGATCCAAGTGCTTCTTGGGCCATAATCAAAGATCTTTCAACCTCGAGAAGTTTCAAAACCTCTGCTAATTTCATTGTGCAAACAAAAGCTAATTTTGAGATTAAAGCATCCCCAACTCTGGAGACTGACACGAGTGTAAAGGAGTCATGGAAGAGGCTTCCACATTTTTTTCATCTGGACTAAATTTTCCTATAACCGAGAAAGCCAATTGACTCTTCCATGAAGGATTGACACATCCTTTCATATGAGGATCAAATCCCAGCTATACAAAGAATCTTTTTGCATTGCAAATTTGACAAGAGATATATAGGGAGATGCTTTAGGATGCTCTAGGAGAGGTGTTAAGACTTGGAGAGGTTTCTTGCAGTAGAAGTTAGGGTTCTACTTCAAACTATAAGGTTCTCTTCCTTCTTCCTTTGGGAAGGGAACTTATATGGTGCTTTGTGCTTTGAGTGTCGAGAGTTTTTTTATGAGAGGCAGATTGAGTGTTGATGTGTGAGGGGAATTGTGGAAAGCTTCTCATTGTATGGCGAAGACTTGGTGTATTGCGGAGAGAAGACTTGGTTATAGGTTTGTACTTTTCTGTAATTTTTTCTTCAATTTGTTCAATAAAGTTTTCCCTGATTTTTTGCCTCGTGGCTCGTAGCTAACTGTGCTTCCAATGCTTCTATGAATGAAGGTTCTCATTTTTTATTGTAACTTTCTCCATGAACATATTATGCGCTTTTGACTTGTGCATATTGATGTGTTAACTTTTCGACCTTAATTTACATCGAATCTGACCAATAGAACGTTAAAATCTCTTATGATCTAGGACTTATATATATATATTTGTGTATGTGTGTGTGTGTGTGTGTTAATATGAAAAACTTACAAAAAATACACAAATCACTTAAAGAGATAATTTTTGGCCTAATAAAATGCACATTAAAATTTTAATTTTTTGTAATTTATGATTTTTATTGATTTTTTATTATTAAAAGTTAATTTATTTAATATTTCTCAAATTTAAGGAATATTTTGTAATTTATTTAATATTTCTCAAATTTAAGGAATATTTCTACGATTTTCTAATTCTTTTAAAATTTAATTATTTAAATAGTGAAGTTTAATGATTATTTTTGGTAATGTATTTTTGTAATTTTTGAATTGATAATTCATTTTGAATTGTTTTATGTGTGCTTGAAGGTTGTTTGAGAATTCGTTTTGCCATGTGTTATGTAAGTTGAAATTGTACTTGGTGAAGTTTAGTAAGTGTTTTTTCTCTGAAAATTGAAATAGGCTAAAGGTTGATTTGTGAAAAGCTTAGTAAGATTTTGAAATATTTGTATAAAATTGATTTAAAAATTATTAAGTGCTTAAGTTTATGTAGAACTTAAAGTGTCTTTAGAAATTATTTAAAGACCTTTTATATAATTAATATTTAAAAAAAATTATACAGAATAAATATGATTTCAAGTTTTCAGCCATACGTAAAAAACTCTTTAATTTATGATTTTCTATTTCTTTTAAAATTTAATTTTTGAAAAAAAGGAATGTTTATCTAGAAATCCCATGCCCGCCAATGCCCGCCCATTGCACAATTGCCCCAACGGTCGTATTTTATTTTGTTAAAAAGGAGACGAAGGTTTCAGTCTCTGGCTAACTTCAACTTCTTCCCGCTTCCTTCCTCTTCTCGGCTTCGTCAAGAAAGAAAGGGCGAGCGACGGACTGCTGGAGCCATGGGTCGTGCGAAGCTTCCGATCAAGTATCGAGAGCAAGTTCGCGCGCGCCGCTCAACTTACATGACGAGATGGAAAGGCTTGAAGAAGAAGACCGAAGAAATCTCCCTCCTCTGCGGCGTTCCTGCTCTCGTCGCTGCACGTTCGCCGGAATTCAACACCGTAGAATTCTGGCCGGAGAAGGGCACGCCGGAATTCCACCGGATCAGGGAGCGATACCTCTGCCTTCACAAGAAGAGGAATAACAGCGATGACAAGGGCGATGAAGGAAGCGGCAACAGCGCAGAGCAAATCCCGTGCCTTCCGATGTCTTCTTCTTGCGTTTCCACGACGCTGTTCCATGAGGAGATGGTGGCCATGGAAATCAAACTGAAAGAGATCAGAGAGAGGCTGCAGTTCTTCCAAGCCGATTCTCATACTGAGAATTTGGCAGATCATTTTCCGGGCGAAGAAGAGCAGCATCTTGCGTCGTACACCGTTTCCATTCCTCTACAGCAAGATCATCTTTCCTATGATCAGCTTCCTCCAGATTTTGCCACTTTCCTCCAAGCCGATTCCCATTCTGAGAATTTGGCACGTCATTTTCCTTTTCCGGGCGAAGAAGAGCAGCATCTTGCGTCGTACACCGTTTCCATTCCTCTACAGCAAGATCATCTTTCCTATGATCAGCTTCCTCCAGATTTTGCCACTTTCAATATGTTTTTGCAGCAAGATGAGAATTTGGCACGTCATTTTCCTTTTCCGGGCGAGGAAGAGCAGCATCTTGCGCCGTATGCCGTTTCCACTCCTCTACAGCATTATCATCTTTCCTATGATCAGCTTACTCCAGATTTTGCCACTTCCAATATGTTTTTGCAGCAGAATGATCTTCCAATGATCAATCTGGAAGAAATTTCTCCACCGGCACCACCTCTTCCTCCAGCCGACCAATATGTTCCTCCAGCCGACCAATATTACCCATGTGTTGAATACATCCTTCCAGATCATGCTGGTTTCGATATGATTTTGCAGCATGATATTCTATATCCTTTCGAGCAACCTGCTGCATTTGTTGAACAACCCACTCCATTTGATGAATCTCTCCATCATTTTGCTGATTTTAGTACCGATGATCCGTCAGTTGGTATGCTGCCTTCAGACTCCCCTATGTGGAGCAACTTAGATGATTGGACTTGGTCTGATAGTGTTTTTCTAGATTTAGAATATGTTCTGCTATATAGATATAGCTTATGTTGTTTTTCGTTGTATACAACTATTGTATGAAATGAATGTTCTAAGCATTTTAGGACAAGATAAATAATAAAATTGTATGTAAATTCTGAGGATTACAACTTTTTGGGTCATTTGTTCTTTAAATTTTCCAAAGCTTAAAACCATGAATTTTCTAAATATTAAAAAATTTAGGCATGCACCATTGGCATTGTAACTTAATGGAAAGTTGTTGGATCCCCTACCTTAAAAATATCAAGTCACTTGGGTCCCTCATGCGAATTGCCATAATTTTTTCACAATTGTACACCAAAAAAGCTTTCAAAAACCTCAAGGAAGTACCACTGATTAACCAAACAATTTATACGTAAATCAATTAATTAGTACTTGTCTGCATAAAGACAATGCTCCCAGAATATGACTAATTTTTCAATAAAAGACAACCAGGAATAATCAACAGAGGAACAGTGCATTTGCACAAAGGGTGCTTTATTTTGACCATACTAAATCGAAAAAGATAGTGCAATGCAGTGAAACAAATCAGCAATTAAAAGAGTGATTTTCAGAGACAGAAATATCAAATAAATAAATTTCAATCATAATTAAGAATTACATTATTCCTTTTTGTGGAGCTCTATATCGTGAGAACCTCCCCTTGCTATGAATTTGTCATTCATAATGTGTAATTGGCCAAACAAGTTGGTGGTCACTTCAACTAAATCCAAATCCAGATGTAGATTCAGAAGAAAAATAAGTTTGCAGCGATTTCAGGTCCCTGGTTATGTTATATGCAGAATTTAATTGGTATTGAAAGTTTACCATATAAAGTCTAACCAAACCAGCCAACACGAATCAAAACTCATTTCACAAACACAGTCCAAGGTCTAGGAAATATAGCAGTTTACCAGAATGCTGACAAATTAGTGCATGTTCTTAGTAATCATGTAGGATAGGAAGGCTTCAAACACACACTAAATGAAAGAAGACTGGTTCATCATATTCTAAACTGAGTGAATTCATGCATTTCAAGAGTAATTGTTCCCCGAGAAGTCTTTTCTATTTACATGAAGAAAATCTCAAAAGTAAAAAATAATGCATTGTTTTAATATGGATGATAAATGGAAAAAAAATGTAATGAGGCATGCAATATCAACTTGAAAATGGTAAAATGAATGGCACTCATTTGCACAGAGGATTTGAAATCAAAATTAACCATGTTTTAATTTTCACATGCAGGTTTTTATAGGCACAGTTATTGAACACAACTATGATCTTTCGCCAACCAAACCAGCCAACAATTCTTCTTCTGGTCTGGTAGATGTTATATGTCAATTTTACTTGCTAGATTACAGCTCTTGTTGTTTATATTTTATTTTAGGGAAATTTACGTATATTCCACACAATGCCTATGCATTTACATATCAAACACCTGAAGTTTGATATTTATGTTTATAAACTTGGGATAATTACATACAGACCACCACTTGCAACATTGATATTTACAAATTAAGCACCCATGTGATTATTTATTTATTTATTTATTTTGAATTACCGAACCGATGTATTTACACATGCCACGATCAAACTATTGAGAATTTGATAAAAATGAAAAATATGGGTTGGGATTTTAACATGAATTTTGATATTTGAGTGAGAATTTGTAAAATTGACGAAAGCTGGTGGTTTCTATGTAATTTTCCCCCAAAAAACTTTTGCATGACAAGGTGTATTTCTCTTTTAAAAAGTTTGTGATAGTGGTATTTTTGATGTGATGTTAAAAACTGAAGTGTTATGTAAGTAAATATACAAGACTTGTGTGGTAGTTATGTAAATGCCCCATTTTTATTGTTAATCTTGAGAAAATCTTGGTGCTACTCGCAGTCGTCTAGGCCAATGTCTAGGTTCAAGATGTGAAAAAGTGATCGTTGAGATTAATGGAAGATTTGTATGGAATGACTTTAGTTATTTTTAAAATTTACGGTAGAATTATGAAAAAAAAGTAGATTTTTTTTAAATGTTGCGAGTCAGTGTTATTATAACGAGCATACTTTAATTGATCCATGTAAAGATTTTTTTTTATTATATAATTTTTTACAAAATATCAAGGATGTTATATCCAAATTACCAATGAATGACTTGTCTTGTGGCCTTTAGGTTAAGATTATATGATCTGATACTCAACAGATATTCTTAAAATGCAATAGAGCTGACAAATGCTAATTTTCATTTTTTCCTAATTTAGGGCAGCATATGTAAGAAGTTATATTTTCAACTATAACTACTATTATCTTTCCTACAAATAAATAATTTTCTTTTGTTAAAATTTTTATTATATAATAGAGAAAACCTTTACAAATGAATATTATTCCCTTACTTTTATTTCTTAAAAATAAAGACAATAAAAAACTTTTTTTTTTTAACGGAGTTCTAGTTTATCAACCATGTACAGATGTCCTAACTCTTGGGGTGCTATTTAAAGCTCTGTTATGAATTTTTCAGAATTTAATTTCTCTTAGGCTTAATTGACATTTACAAAATTTCATAATAATAAAAAAAATGTCTCTTAAGATTCAATTGTTATTAATTAATGTTTTCCACCTCTTTAGGTGTTTAATTAATAGGTACTAGGCACCTTACCAAAATCCCAAGCCGAGAAATTAAAAAATATTTGGGAAACTAGCAGGATACCACACAAATCTTATGTATTTACATTTCTAACATCCATTGTTTGATATTTATAATTATAATATATTGGTGTATAAACCTATATGAAATGGTGTTTTTCACTTCTAAGAAGGTGGTGATTGTAATATCTTTGATGTGATGTATAAATATATGCATGTAAATAGGAATGTTTAAATCTTAGAAATGTAATGTATAATAATTGTGCCGTATGTATGTAAATGTTCCATAATTTTAGTGAGCCTAAACATTGGGCCGATTTTTGTCATAATTTTGATAGAATTCTCTTGGCTATTTGATTATCGTTGCATGCTTTATTAAAGTTTTGCTTTCTGATTGAGCACCAAGCATTGAGATAGTAGGTGATACGAGCATAAAGGAGCAGTGGGAGAGGCTTTCGTGATTCCTTCATTTGGACTGAAATAGTTCAAACTCGGGAGAGCAAACCGGCTCTTCGACGAGGGATTGGTGCCTCCTTTCCTTAGAAGGGTCCAATCCTATTTATCTTGGATTTATGCATGTGATTCTTGTGTTTTAGGTCTTCAGTTTTTCGATTGTGTTCTATCAAAACAGTCGCCGACATCCAGGTTTTCTCCTTCTACGGTTGTATCCCAGGCGAGAGTAGTGCTCCGACCACAGCTTGTCCGAGGTGGTGTCTCCTTCCAAGGGATCGAATGGTGTTCAAGCAATAGCTCGTTCTCACAGGGTGTATTTATATCTAACTTTTCCATTCTCTGCATTCCTCCCCTCTCTACCACCATTCTTTTCTCATTTTCAGAGCCATCACATAGAAACCTTGTTGTCATCCTGCAACTCCAACTGTCGACCACCACCTCCTCCACCTGTTACCATCCCTTTCAACCGCATCCCACCTTGCTACCATTCATTCCAATTGCTTCTCTTCATTGTTCAGCCATCTTCCTCAATATCAAAGTCTCAAGACAACCCTCCATTTGCTGTCCAACAATCCCACACATTCCCCGCTCGCCCCTGCCGCCCCAAAAAAGCTCTCTATATTTTTTGTTGTTCCAACCCTCCAAAAAGCCTCTTCTTGTTGTCATTCAGTCGACCAACATTCACCTTTTCTCATTCCAGTCCCCCGTAATCTCCCTTTTCTCCTCCTACAACTATCTACTGTTGTCGTCCACTCACTAAATCGATCGCCACCTTTGGATACATATAACTGTGTTTGCTTGGTTGTTATTGTATTTTCTTATCAAATGTGTGTGGTTGTAACAACCTATAACCCTTTTTAGTAATAATATGTGCTCCTATTATTATTTTGGGATAACTCAAGTATCATTTTGTATCAGAGCTAACCTAACCCGTCATATCATAGAATTCCTAACATCCATCACTACCCATCCTTACCTCTAAAAAAAATTTGTGTGTGTGTGTATGTGTGCCTAGAAAAGCTATGCTTCTTATGCCCATGTGTCTATAACTATCTTGTTATATATATATATATTTTTTATTTATTTATCTTTATGAGGTCAAAGTGTGTCTTATCATATAACAATAAAAACCCCTGTAAATAATAGGTCCAATAGCAATTTTTTGGGGATAGAAAGTCATTGCAAGAATTTCAGACTGGCAATAAAATACTCAAAGTTTGTTTCGCTATTTTTTGCTCTATTGGAACCCTATAAGTCTTGTAGTAGGTGAAATCACCATGGAAGATCTAGATCCAACATAATTCATTTGTATAATATTAGTAAGAATCACTAAGGAGATACAGACAAAAGCAATCCTGTGAAAAGAAATTCATAATTGTAAGATGGATCTAGGAATACCAGCCATGTCCTAATTTCTCTTTATCTTTTGAATTTAGATTTAATGGTTTAACTAGATTCTAATGGTATATCAATAAAATTCCAACATAGAAATGTGCACTCCTCTCCAACTTCCCAGGTGTTTTAAAATCTATCCGAACTCTGGATAGAAATAATTTCGTAGTTAAATCAATAATTTCGTAGTTAAATCAGTCATTTCAAATATTAAGGGGGAAAGTACTTATAATAATCATTGGCCAAATAATCCAATGAAACCAGAAAAAAGACTAATAAACTACTTTCTTTCTTATTTAGCAAAGCAGATTCATAATATAACATGTTAATTGGTAACCCTTGCAATACAGTTTCAACTCAATCGATAAAAAACAAATGAAAAACGAAATTTCCTTCACAAAAAAAAAAAAAAAAAAAAAAAAAAATGGATAAATGCCATATATGTGCCAGAATGTCTTAGCATTCAAAATAATTTCTGTATCTTACAAATAAATGCCTCATAACAATGATTCTAAATGTAATTTTCACATTCACAGGAATTTCATTAAGGATAACAGCGCAAACACATCATGGAAATGATCATTTGGCATTCACAATATACAAGCACGAAGAACTTATGAAGAAATTAAAATATCACACTCCATTTTCAGGAAATCAGCAACCTTAGACCAAATACACATCGTCGAAGAATTCATAATCTTCTATTGGGCATAATGATAGTAACAGAGCGTCAATTGAACACATATTGAATCGCCAAAACTGCTTACAAGTATTTTATATAAATGCACCTTCACAGAAGAATCAACGATGCTAAAGTCCGACTGAGAACTACGCGTTAAGCAGCTCAGAAATGAAACCAAATCTCGCAAGAAGGAAAAAATACATTTAATCCTAAAAAACAAGAAAAGTTTATAAATCCAAAAAACCATTAATAAGAGAGCCTTAGCATTAGATTCATCGGCGTCAAAGCAACGATCAATGAACAATACACCAAAAGCATCAGCGAAATGAAAGATGACAATCGGAACAGAGCTAGGATGATAGTATTAAGCTGAAACAAGAGGGTGAGTATGGTATAAATGGCATTGTTAGTAATAAAAAACATAGGAACTTAGCCGTCATCAGAGCATCGCATTCGATCGGATGATGAAAAGGGAAGAGAAATACGAGCGGATTGCTTACAGTTGGGAAAGTTCCTCCCGCCTAGGGTTTATTGTCTGGGTTTTAGAAGAGCATCTCGTGCGAATAATCTGATCGTTCCCCAAGCTCCAACCATCAGCTTTTCGCACCGCCCTCATGCCCTCAGCAGTCTATGACCGGTAGAGTGTTTGTAGAATGGAGCAGATGCGCGGGAGAAAAGTACCCAATATACCCCTGTAAGCACGTATACTTTTCATATATGGAAACAATAAAACTAGCTTATTAAAATATTTACATTAAAGCAATTATGTTATAAATTTATTAAACAGACTGACTTAATTTTTTATTAAATAGATTATAGCTAACATTATACATATAATCAGGAATCTTAAAAAATTTGTTTATGAACAAGATTGAAAAAACAAGAAAAAGATGTAAATCAATTGTAATTACGGTGTCTGTGTTTGTATGTAAATTAATCCTGTAACTATTGTGAATGCCACAATTATAGAATCCTTTTCTTTAATCACTTCTCTAAATAATTTTACAAAAAATACAATTATTATATTATAACAATTAAAATGATTATTGGAAAGGTTTATTGAAAGTAACACTATATATTTAGATTCGTTACATTCTTTTAGACTTTTGAGCAAATTTAATCGTAAACATGCATAAACATTATGTGCAAGACTTTGAAGTCCAAAACTTTTAATTAAAAACAGAAGCACTCAATAAATAAGTTAATGTGACTCATATAGAGACTTTAATTGATTTGAAAAGTCATATATCCCCACAAAATAAAAAAAAATTATCTTTCTTTGAAAAATGATATTTTTAGTATTTTTTTAATCTATAAATTTGCTCATTGTTGTCAATAGAAGTCATATTGATTTTTTTTTAAATGTCTTAGGCCTTGTGGAACTTAGAAATAATAATAATGAAGTCATTTATCCGTAACCTTTTCTTATTGAATAAAATGTTCTCTTTTTTATATCTTCATTTATTTTTTATAAGAAAAATACGAACATGCCACAAGATAGAAAATTTATGAAATAAGGTTTTGATAGAAATTTTTCATATTTTTGTGTAACAAACAAATCTTAGTATATCATTTATTTCATGACATTTAAAACTATGTTTTATGCCATCTCAAAGTATTGATTTTGTTCACCAAACCAAAATAAAATTTTTCCATTGTTAAAGAAACAATATTATAAGTTGATGCTAGTAGTGTTGGATGTTTCGACTTGCTCATCATAAAATGTGTCAATTTATACAACACAATAGTCATTCATCTCTCTGCTCTCAAACAAAGCGGCATTGCAACCGCTCTCTTATTGTTTCAGTTGCTTATTTAAGAAAAAATTATAGTTGTTAATGCAAAAGACATTATATCAATTAAACAAAAAAAATATTATTTTGGATATTGATGGTTTTTACATAAGAACCGCAACTATTTTGTGTACTATAACTTATAATGCTCATGGACTGAGTGGTCGGCTGCCACGTCAGAAAAACTTATTGAAAGAGATAGAAGGCTCAGAAGAAACTTGATTTTAATGTGATAACAAAATAGCTGGTGCAACATTATCTTCATTTCATTAGTTTGAAGGTTCAAGTTAATTACTGTGTTAGATTATGAGCAGTCATTGACTTAGAAAATTATATCAGTCTTTTTTTGCTTATAAGGAAAGTTTTTTGGTTTTGTTTTGTATTGAAGCACAACTTGTAAGTAATATTTTATAATATTCTATTCTATTATGTTTTTAAATGTGATTTTAGTCCCTCTCTTCTATCCTGGCTTCACTTTAATATTATGCATTTCTTCCCTGTGAATAACGAAACTACCTTTTTTTTTTAGCAGAAGGAGGAGATTAAGCTTTTAAAATTATAACATCAATAAGAGAATTGATTACAATGAATGATATGGGTGTAAATGTTGTAACATTTCACCTTAGGAGAGTAAGTACAACCATGATTAAAAATAGTATACATCAATACAATACTGATGTTGATATGAGCATGTAAGTATATCCTATATATCCAACAAAGCTCAGCATAACATACCACCCAACCTTTTATATATTTACATATCTAACACCCAAACTTTGCTTTTTGACATTTATGACTGCACCCAAGTCTTTCAAATCACAATAAATATACCACTACTAATTTAACTTTTAAAAAGTGGAATACAAAATTTCATGCATGGGTGAGATGACAAATATGCATACAATTCAATAAAATTATTTTAAATTATCACCGTCATCAATAAATTTTAAATGTCTTTTTCAGCGAGATGATAATTCTAGAATATTTATTTAATTCTAAAATGATCTATGTGTTCTTCAAGTCTATTCTATTATGTTTGGATTGGTATTATATATTTTGCTTTGATAACAAATACATATCATAACAGCTTTATGAAGGTTTGGATTATTGTTAATTTATATATTTATATTTGATTATGAGATGTTGCCAAATTTGTACTTTGTTTTGTTAAACATGTTGTATATTTATATAGATATGAATAAAATTGTTATGTTTTGAATGCACGTGCGCAAAATACAAACACCCACATCATATATATATATTATATATATATATATAAAGTGAATTACAAAATTACAAATAAAATATTTGCAGCATACTTTGCTACAAGTTTTCGTGAGCAGTAATTCGAGTAATACCTTAGTAAGTGATATTGAAAGTTTGACATCCCAAAGTATAGTGGAACATAATTTTGTTATCTTTTCCAAATCAAAACTTTAAAAATTATTATATATTTTAAATAGTTGGTATAATAATAATAAATTGGCATTATTTTTATATTCAATTTTATTTTATAAGCTTTTGATAGCTCTTTCAAATTTATCATCCCATTTTATTTAAATTATTTAATTTTATTACCCGTGCATATAACTATTTAATTTTATTTTTATAATTCATTACATTTTTCATTATAAAATAGTTGTCATTATATTTGCTTAAAAAGAATTTTACCTTAGGGGTACTTTTGAATAATTTATTTATTTATTTTATTTTGTTTATATTTTGACATCAAATAAAATATATTTAATTTTTTTAAAAAAAAATTGTTTATTTTTTTGAGTTTGTAGTAATGATTTCCAGTAGAGTGAGTGATATCGATCATTGAGTCAATGATTATAGTTATCTCTAGTGTCAATGCTGACATATCATATATTCAACTGTTTTTTAATTATGATTTTCCTTATTAGGAAAAATAAAAATAATTTTAATCTATTAGAACTAAAAGAAATACTAATCTAATGAAGTCCTAACGGCTCCCTATGTAATCTCTCAATTCCTCTGTCATCCTCTTTACTTTGTGCTCTAATTGCCTTTTGAGTCTTGCAACAATATTTTAATGTTACTCAAAACCAAATTTGAATTCAATAATTTTGTTGTGAGCTTAGATTTTTTTTTCTCTTGTTGTGCACAATTTCTATTTACTTTGATTGAAAAAAAGGAGCTTGGTGGGAACATTCATGATATTGTCCAGCTATGATAGGGGAATGTGCCTTGTCATACATTTTCAAAAGGTAATTGTCTTGTTTTGTTGAAATTAATACTTAATAGTTGATGAGTAGTATCTTCATACTTTAGGACGAAAGGTTGAGAGAATAACTATCATTGATTAAAAATATATATAATAATCATCTTTCTTTTCACTCTTTGATGATTGATCATCTTACAACATACTATCATCTTTTTAATATTATCTAGTAATTGTGCATTTTTTATCTTCTCAAGATAAAAATCAAGTTAACATATTTTCAATAAAATCTATCTATTTCAAAATATATTTATATTGAAGTTTTTTGTCATGATTGGAAACTATTAGAAAGGAGTTAACTACAATTCAATTAGGAAAGCACCCAATTAGTTTCTCCTAGAACGTTATTTTTTTTAGCATTTAGTTGCAATGATCATTGAAAGTTCATATTTTTTGAAACTAGCTATGAAACAATGTTTTTTTATTTGATTTTCTTGAAATACTAATTACTTGTGTTGCATCATTTTCTAGTACCTTGATAAGCTTTGCACTTTATTTTTGTTGTTTTGATCAAAGTACTTTAAGGTAATTTGGGATCACTTTTTCATTTTTTTTTTGTTGCTCATTTTTTTTTTGTTTATGTTATTGTGATGAAATAAAATATGTTTTGTTTATTTATGAGGGGGATGGTGTGCCAATGAAGAGCTATGATGACAAGTAAATGAATGTTGCATAGGTACTCAATGATGATGATGTTATTCATTAAGATTTGTAATATTCAAAGCTGGAGTAGACATTCACGGTAGAGATACACAATATTAACATATGCATGATAATCCACAATAACATTCAACCATTAAAGAGCCACCAAATCACAAAAAATGCAAGATATACACGAAACCAAACACATAAGATATCAATTGTGCAACATTACTAATACAAAAAAAAAATCAAAAGATAAAAATAATATTGTTTAATACCTAAGTTCATTTGATCTAATTCTTCTATAAACAAATATTTTTCTTGAACATTTTCATTCAAAGAAGTTTTTTTTAAACAAGTTGTAAAATGACATATTTAGTTAAAAAGTAAATGAATAATTACAGATCTTCTATGCTTATGCTTATGCTCAAACATGTATGTGATCAAAATGATAAAATAGTTAAATTCTCATTTTATAATAACCTTTAATTTATTGTAATTTTATTTAATTAAAAAATTATTATCATTGTTAAAAATATTTTTATTTAAGAAGTCATCTCATGTGCACTGTCTAAATTTTTGTACCAATTAAGGTAAATTTATTTTATTTTCATTTCTATTTTTAAAAATTTTCCATTTTCATTTTTATGCATGGGTAAAATAGTGTATCCAACCAGTTTCATAGAGAGTGACTTATGATTGACTTGTGTCTTTAATTTATTATGCTATTGTGGTGTTATTGATTTGTTATTTGAGTGGTATTGTGACAGTTCTGTGGTGGTATCATGTTGGTATTTTTTTAGTGTTATTTTTGGTGTTATTGCAGTATTATTGTGGTGTTTTGGAGATATTATTTTGGTTGTATTGTGGTGTTATCGTGGTGTTATTGCAACATTATTGTGATACTATTCAGTTTTTATTGAGGTATTATTGTGGTGTTATTATGGTTTTAAAATAGTATTGTGGCGGTTCTATGGTTGTATTTGACTGGTGTTATTATAGTGTTTTTGCGATATTATTGTGACATTATTAAGGTGTTAGTGTAGTGTTGTTGTAGTGTTATTGTGGTTTTATTTAGGTATTATTATTATATTATTTAGGTTTTAGAATAGTATTGTGGCGGCTCAGTTGTGGCGTTCGACTGATGTTGTTATGGGGTTATTGTGTCGTTATTATGGTGATATTGAAGTCTTTTTTTGGTGTTGTGGTGTTATTTGAGTGGTATTATGACGACACCCCCTTTTATGGTACATATGTGTGTCCATATAGAGACACAAATCCCTGTAGAAAAGCAATCTAACACGCTACCATGCATATCAAGCATGTAGTCACACCAAAAGCACAAAGCAAGAAAGATGCCTGGTTAGGGCAACCAATCTAGCAAAAAACTATATCCAGACATTAAAAAGACTACCTAGAATTAGATCCTAGCCTAACACACAATCTAATGAAAAGTTTCATATCCTAGCATCTATGTGCACAGGGTAAAGTCTCCGACTATCGTATGACTTTGACAGGGTCACCACACCGACCATGTCCTAAAGATCTAAGGGATCTAAAGCACGTCATAGGAGAGGGGTGAAATTTTAAAATAAGAGCCTCAAATAATGCATAACTTATAGAAGTTTAAAAGTAGGCGAATAATACAATAACAGTAAAACTATCCATTTTATACTTTTAAAATAGCAGACATACAATACGGGTCCATGAAGCATATGACGCCCGTTCTAACCCTTGTATCCTTAGTAGAGTTATACTTGTGTCAATCTCGATGACTTAACTCACGTTGCTTCCCAAGATCAACTCAGCGAGCAATGCTTGTTAAGGCATCACGACCGACATAGTGTCACTCTCTAATGAGCAAGACCACCACTAAGGCGAATGGGCAAGCATACAGACATGCAAGAAGCCCACATTGTGATTGTTCGACTGAAGTATGAACCAATCACAACGGATGCCCAAGAAAGCGAAGGACACATCATGCAAATGGATACATAGATGGTACATGCAACATGACACACACAAATGAGATGTACTAGTAAGAAAAGACTACCTTTGTGAGTGATTAAGCCTATTCGGGGACCCAGGGCGCCATGAAAAAAACAAACATCGACTACAAATGAGTTTGCATTGAGTAAATGATACATATGAAGAGGATTCACACCTTACCCGAGAGGCACTCACCAAGTACACATGCAAACATGCAAGATATGCAACAAGTAGACATGAGAAGTGCACCAAAGTGGTGAGGGAGTGTATGCTGTAAAGGCTGTGACTCAGAAAGGACGGCCATGTCATGGAGGCAGTGGCTCAAAGGATGGGTATGTTACGAAGACAATGACATGAAAGGGTGGGCATGACGTGAAGTCAGCAACCTAATATATGGGTATGCTGAGGAGACAGTGACTTGAGGATGAGCATGTCGTTAAGGCAGCGACCCGATAGATGGGTATGTCGAGAAGGCAGAGACCCCGGGATGGGCATGCCATGAAGGAAGCGACCCAAAAAAATGGGTATGCTGAGGAGGTTGTGATCCAGACATGGGCATGCCATGAAGGCAGCGACCCGACAGATGGGTAGCTACAATTTTTTTGTGACTTATTTTGGAGGTTGTGATCCAGACATAGGCATGCCATGAAGGCAGCGACCCGACAGATGGGTATGCGAGGAGGCAACGACCAGGGGATGAGCACTTCATGAAGGCAGCGACCTGATATATTGATATGCCAAGGGCCATGTCGTTGAGGCAGCAACTCAACATATGGGTATGTCGAGGAGGTAGTGGACGAGGATGGGCGAGCCGTTAAGGAAGTGACCCAGCAGATGAGTTTGCCAGGGAAGTAGTGACTAGAGGATATGCATGTCATGATGGCATCGACCAGACAGATAGGTATGCCGAAGAGGTAGTGGGCTAGAGATGGGTATGCCTTGAAGACAACGACCCGAGAGATGAGTATGTGAGAGGACACTCGGAGTGCAACTTAGACATATGATGATGACCATGCAAGATGTCATGCAAGACATATGGAACCAAAAATGTTGTGCTCGATCATCTGGGGTATAAGACTCCATTGAGGAGATATACTTCTTGCCCCAATAATGACCAAACACCATGCAAGCACGTACACATGCAATATGTTGCAAAAGCATACAACATGTGAGTGGTCGGTCAGACCAAAAAAAATGGGTGGATCGATTCGTGGTAATAGATTCATTCTGAAATGTGGTGGTTGACTCAGAATGACTGATCAAAACTAAAGGATAGGGTGATCTCCCCGGGGCTACTGATCGAACCCAGAGCGAGTGATCGACACATAGCGGTGATCAAATCTAGAAGATAGGGTGATCGACATGGGAAGGCCGATCAAACCCAAGATGGGTGATCGACACATGGAAGTTGATCAATCCCAAAAGATAGGGTCATCAGCCTGGGACGACCCGTCGAACCTAAAAGAATATTGGTGAATGGCCTAACCAATCGATCTAAAGTGCTCACATAGACATACATACGATGCAATAAATGAACACTTGCAAAAATGCAACAAAATGGTCCATGCATATGTGATGCAACCCAAAATGCTCAATAATGTGTCAAACTTGACCAAACGGCCTCACGTAGGTACCTAGGGTTGATGCTCTTGAATTTGTAGCATGGATGTCTCCAGCTTTTGCATTACAATGTGGAGGGCTTCCCCCTCTGATTTCTCATAGAGGAAGTTCTCCACAGTTTGTAAGGTAGACTAGCTACAAAGATTTTTCCATCCCTACGAAAACCCACAATCTTGTGGAATGGGCTAGCTAAAACGCTTTTCCCATTTCTCAAGATAGAACTCAAACAACCCCTTAAAAGGAGGTTGGGAGCGCCAAAGCCGTGGGAAATTGGAATTCCAAGCCAGTGGGATTAAGACCTATGGCTCACAAGGGGGAATCACTCGACTCCGAATAATATTGACCAATGCACATGATTCCTAAGCTAGAGCTAGCTCTAGGAAATCAACGGTCCAACACATAGGCGATGTGGCCATGCCGACTATCATTGGATGGTGCACTCACCCCATGTGGGTGAACGAATCCATGTGCCTAGACTCAACTAACCCTATGACCAACTAAGAATTGGAGAGTCTCACCATCATAACGGTTGCAGACACTTGTCTTCAAGTAGGAAGAAGCTCACTTATCAATAGGAGAGAAGCCCACATTTTGGGAACTCCAGCGGCGCTCCTGTGATACTCCGACAATCCTTCCCCAAGCTAGGAGGAAGCTATCCTCCAGTGTAGGAGAGTGGACACCTTGCTCCAAGATTCTCCTCAAGAAAACCCTCTCACACCTCACAAAATGTGGAAGAAGATGAAGAAGATTAGGAGGAAGAAGAGGGAGGCCAACACCCTTAGCCTTCTCCAAGAAACCCTCTTCAATGACCTCTCCAAAGCCTCTCCAAGCTTTCCAAAAGCTTTTCCCCAAGAGCTTTCTCTCAAGCTCTCACACCCTAGCCGAAGAAGAAAAAGGAGAAGGAGGTGGAGAAGGGGAGCGACGGAATCCCCCTCTCGGGAAACAATGAAGCTAGTAGAAAAATGAGAGGGGGCCTTAGGTTAAATTTCTCTTCCTCAATGAAATGGCCAAAATGCCTCCTAATAGAGGCCTATGATGCTTTTATAGGAGGGAAAAAGTGGGATTAACCAACCACTTTTATAGTCCTGATGTTATCCCTATGATTTCGATAGCTTAAGATGTCAAAATAAAGTTAGAATTCCCCAAAATTGAGACCTGGAAGGTTACCCGCGCCTAAGCACCCGATCCTTAAGTGTCTGGGCGCTAGTTTGGGTGCCAACCTTTCCAACTCTTGGGAAAGTGGCTATTTTTAGACTGTTTTGGGCGCCTAGTAGCCCGATATTAGCGCCTAGGAGCTCAAAAAGTATCAAAATCAAGTTCTAGAGCTCTGAAGGCTTGAACTTGATGATTTAAGAAGGAATTTCAGATGCATCAGCTCCCAGGGTCGACTTTGGGGTGCCCGTCTAGCCCGAAACCTTGATGTTTACCATGATCACCCGATGAAGGATTTTCTTGATCTAGATTCTATGAGAGACTGTATGAGTGAAATATAGCCCCATAACTTTGAAATGTAGTATTCCAGTCGGTGAATCACTGGGAAAATCAGTGTCAACAATCATCCTATGCACAGCGCTGGTAGGGTATCCCAAACCCTAATTTTCTTATAGTGCGTGTAGGACGACGTCATGGCTTCCTTTGGCCATGAGTGGTTCCAGAAAGACTTATGGTAACTTCTAAACATTCATTTAGACACTAAGCACGTCTCACGTCCTAAATAGCCCTTATGATGGGAGGTTCTCCCAAGTAAGGCTAAATCGCCGCCAGCCGTAGCCCCTTGCCCCAAATAAGTGCTTGAGAGTTTTGGGTGGGTTTCTTAACCACCAAATGCTACAGACAAACCATTGACCACCCCGAGTCATGCAAACGAACACCATACACTTGTTACATCAAAAATTGATACCAACAACCCTGATGTCATTTGTAATAACCCAAAATTTCACCAATCGAGATATTGTTAACTTTGGCCTAATAGCCTCATAATTTGTTCCAATTAATCTAATTTCATAAGAGGTCACCCATCCTAAGAGTCGTCCCATATGAGCATGCTTAACTTTGGAGTATATGTCAAAACTTCAACCATTACACCAAGAGGCACATTGAAGGGGCTTCACATGTTGATATCTCAATAGTTGCAACCAAAAGAACAAATTAACATTGCAAAAAAAAATAGTTTTATTGCTTAAAAAGAGAGAGAACTAAATAACTAATTATAGAAGAGGACAATAGGAAATACTAAAAATGAACAAAAAAAAGTAGTGTTTTATTTGAGGATAAAAAAGAAATTATGGAATCATTTTGTGTGATTTATTATCAAAGTAACTAAATAATTAATATCATTTTATTGTTATATAGTTTGTTCACAATAAACTGCAAACACAAACAATCAATAGAGTGCAACAAATTATTTTTCATTGACTGTAGATGGTAAGCAAAGATGGATAATATTTAACTAATTTATTTATTATGCTTGATGAAATTATTTAATTTAAAAATAAAATATTTCTAATTTAGATATAACCTTTTGAATTTATCAATGAGAAGGGATTACAAAAGAGAATGTCAATTTAAATAAGCATCTGAGTGTTCAGAGTGATTATGTGTCATAAACACCTAAAAAAAAGATGAACACAAGAGTATAGTTATTCAAATCTAATGTTTTCTGACAACAACATTACAAATGAAAATACAATGAAATTAACTTTGTTTGAGTTAGAAGGCTTAAAGAGGTGCATTCATTACTTCCGAAATGAAAAACTTTATGCAATAAGTTTGAGTTTTTTTCACTTTAAAAAAGCTGACATATGATATGTAAAATTTCAAGTTATGATTTTTATACAAAATTTAATTCCAATAATAAAAATTTAATTATTATTAATATAGAGAATGCATATTCTTATGATGATTAATTTTTCAATGAGGAAGAACTTACTCAAAACTTTGGGAATTTAAATAAGTATGTGAAAAAAAAGATGAATGCAAAGGCTTGGAGTTATTTAAATCTAATATTTTTAGAAGACAATAGTGATGAAAAGAAAGAGAAAATTGGTCCTCTCCTCGAGACATAAAACATTGAATTTCACAAATTTTATCTTTACAGTTTAGAATATTATGCAAGATTTTGTCTCACATACATTACTTAATTAACCTTATAAATGCCCTTTTACACTTCTTTTTTTTATTAAATATGATTCTTCCTCGCCCTTCTACACTTCTTTTTTTTATTAAATATGATTCTTCCTCCTTAGTATTTTGAAAAGAAAATTTGAAATTGTAAATTAAAATAAAATGTAACTTATTTTAATTTTAAAATGATTTGGAAACTCAAGCTTTTAAAATTTAAGTTCTTAGGGTTTAATTAAGACATGGATCTTGGAATATAAATACTCTCAATGTTAAATTAATGGAATTAGTTGATATTATGATTCATAGAAATATTAATATCTTATGTATTCAAGAAACTAAATGAGTTGGAGAAAATGTTAAAGAGATTGATAACTTAAGTTTTAAACTTTGGTATTCTGGTAAGAATCACACTAGAAATGTTGTAAGTGTAATTATAGATAAGAGTTTAAAAGATAATGTAGTAAAAATTAATAGAGTTCGAGATAAAATTTTATCCCTTAAGATTATCAATAATACTAAGATTTTAAATATTATAAGTGCTTATGCTCCTCAAGTAGGTTTAGATACAAGGTCTAAAGATAAATTTTGGAATGACTTAGAAGATTT
>NW_018253411.1:32263-33469 GCF_001263595.1 Phalaenopsis equestris
AAATTTCTGAAAATACGATCAACCTTAGTGATCTTAATATCGTTAATAATAATAAAATATTTCATTTTTATTGTGACATTAGAAAAAAAGAAGTTTAGGTGGCTTTAACGAAAACTAGGGGTGAAAAGTTTATAGGACCTGATGATATCCAAATTGTGGTGTGGAAATATTTAGGAGATTTGGGAGTTTCTTGGCTTACTAAATTCTTTAATATTATTTTAAAAACTAAAAAAGATACCTAAGGAGTTGAGGAAGAGTATTTTGGTCCCCATTTTTAAGAATAAAGGGGATACACAAAAGTGTGCAAATCATAAAGGAATTAAGTTGATGTGTCACACTTTAAAATTCTGGGAGAGGGTAATTGAACATATGTTAAGACATATTTCCCATAATCAATTTGGATTTATGTTGGGCAGGTCTACTATGGAAGTTATAAATTTATTGAGAGATTTGATGGAGAAGTTCAAAAATATAAAAGAGGATTTACATTTGATTTTTATTGATTCAGAAAAATCTTACAATAAGATTCCAAGAGAAATCCTTTGTACAGTTCTTGAGAAGAAAGGTGTAGATATATTTCTTAGAAGAAAGGTGTTGATATGACTTATATTCAAATCGTTAAGGATATGTAAACTAGAGCTGTTACCTACGTTCGAACTGGAGGATTGACCAAATATTTTCCTATTTTTGTTAGATTACATCAGGGATCGACTTTAAGCCCATATATTTTTGTTTTAGCTATGAATGGTCTTATTGGAAATTTACAAGAGGATGTACCTTGGTGTACGCTTTTTGCTGATGATATCCTTCTCGTGGATAAGATGAGAGAAAAAACCCAAGAAAACAAGAATTATGGAGGTCTACACTGGAGTCTAAAGGCCTTCATTTGAGTAGAACTAAAACTGAATACATGGAATGTAATTTTAGTAGTAATAGCTTTAGTGACAAAAGTGCAACTTTGGGAGATCAGATTATTAAAAGGTGGGAATAATTTAGATATCTCAGGTTTGTTGTTCAAAGCAATGGTGATATATATGGGGATGTTAATAGTAGAATTCAAGTTGGTTGGTTGAAGTGGAGGAATACTTCGAGCATTTTGTGTGATAGAAAAATACCGCTTAGACTAAAGGAAAAATTTTATAAGATGGTGGTGAGACCCGCAATGCTCTATGACACTAAATGTTACACTAAATGTTGGCCTTTAAA